>NC_142941.1:37854104-37876604 GCF_046866305.1 Octopus bimaculoides | reverse complement strand
TTGGAATGTAACAAGCTGACCAAAAGATGAAGCCAAAATATTATTAACACAAGATGGATATGACTTATCTACTGCTACAAGAGGAATCTATCTAATTCTAGGTTTTAGCTGATGATAGTTTGATATGCAAAATATGTGTACAGCCATTTTCATCTTCAGTTTCAGCAATTGTAATCCATTTTTGACACAGGATTTCATCATTTGTCTCAAAACCTTAATCCCACTTACAAACAACTCCAAAGTTAAGAATACAACTTTTGTATTAATTCTTTCTTTAACCTTATTTTGCCTGGATAAAATATTACTGAGAAAATAAAACTTGCATAAAATAAAATATTGATGATATAAAATAAAATTATATAAAATTAAGTAAATATAGATAAAAAAAATATGTAATGTCTATCTTTTATATTTTAGTTATTTCAGTCATTGTCTGCAGCCATACTGGGGAACTGCCTTGAAGGATTTTAGTCAGACAAATTTAACACAGTATTTATGTCTATTTTGAAACTGGTACTTATTCTATTGGTCTCTTTTGTTGAATCACTAAGTTACAGGGACATAAACAAACCAACACCAGTTGTCAGTAGTTACTGCATGGCTGGGTGACAAAAAAGACACACACAAATAGACAAAGGTATACGTTAAATTTCTGCTTTAGTATAACTTCTATAGCTGGATGCTCTTCCTAACACCAACCACTTTACAGAATGTACTGAGTGTTTTTTTGTTTTTTTCTTCATGTGGCACTGGTACCAGTGAGGTCACCAAGTAACTCACAAGATGCAACCCTTCAGTTGTGCCAGGAGTAGTACTGAAGGAGCTGGTTTTGTAGAAGATGATGAGAGGTTAAACGGATGATAGAGTAAACAGAAACAGGTGTCTTGCTGTAGAGGAGATACATGACTATCCTGATTGGAAAAGAGATATGGTGGTGAAGACATGTTAGGGTGTACCTGTTCAATCAATCCACTGCTCTGGATTTGTACTTTTTTATTGATCTTTAGTTAACTTTAGCAGGATTTGAACCCCAATGTTCTAATGACTCTGTCAACTAACTGCCATAGATTAACAGATAATATTTTCCCTAGTTACAGCACTTACAAATAAGCTCCATAATCAAGGATATTTTCCAATTATTCATGTAAGATCTGTAGAATTTGTCAATTCAAGCTGAACATCAATAACAATATATATATATAAATATATATATACATAAATTCATAAGAATGGTACAACATACTTACGTCTACATGTGTATATAGATGCATATCAGGGTACAGGACGTTAGAAAAATGAACTACAGACATATATATATATATATATATGTGGGAGAGTGGGGGTGGGCATGTACTCATACATGTACACACACACACACAAATATGTCAGTATATACATACGCTGGAGGTGCACAATTTAGTGGTTAGAGCGTTGTGCTCATGATCATAAGATTCTGGTTTCGATCTCTGTCCTGGGCAATGTGCTGTGTTCTTGAGCAAAACACTTTATACACAAAATTTTCTAACATTTTTCTAACATAACGATTTAAATATATTCTTTAACCATATAACACAAGTGTTCTGTAGTTTTTTCACTTTATTTTGGCTTATATATATATATATATATATATATATATATATATAAACATAATTAAGGGATCAGCAAATAGTTGCTTCCGATAATGGTGTTTACATACCGAAGGGCTTGGTAAAATTATTAATTGTTAATTTATTAATAAATTAATAAACTGATAAACCTTTACCCTTTTAATTGTAATATATATATATATATATATATATATATACATACATACATCTTCAAATTTGCAGTAATATAGAAATCAAGGGGGATATTGGAGACCAAATTTCAGTTAACTATTTGATATAAAAGTGAAATTTATGATGACACTATCGAATACATTGCATGTTGTACAGAGTAAGATCTATAATCTAGACATCCATCAGTAAACCACTATCAGAGCACCAACTTCAGGTTAAAACCAAGACATCCAAAAAAGGCAGAACTAATGCTAGTAATAACCAAACCAAGTTTATTAAATGCAGTTATGCTAATTTAAATCTGATGAATATGTTTGAGAAGTCTTGTGGAAAACATAAATAAACTATTTCAAATTACAGTGTTTGACCATATGCCTACAACATTGCCGAAATATGTACCAAAGTTAGTCTTCTTTTGGAGTCAGAAAATATGTAAGCATTAACAATTTACTAGGTTTCCAAGAAAGTGGCCTATGTTGGGTATTGTCCACATATCTCTCTCTTTGAGCGGCCTTTGTACCCATACATGCAAACTAAAATATAATATCTAGCTAATTGAAAACATTCATTCACGAATATGAAGGCAGTGAGCTAGCAGAATTGTTAGCATCTTGGGTAAAATGCTTAGTAGCTTTTCATCCGTCTTTATGTTCTGCTTTCAAATTCCATCGACGTCAACTTTGCCTTTCATCCTTCCTGGGTCAATACAAAATTATCAGTTGATCACTGGGTGGGGGTCAATATAATCGACTTACCCCATCTCCCAGAGTTGCTGGCCTTGTGCCAAAATTTGAAACCAGTATGTACATAATGTTGTGAATTCTATAAGAGTGCCTCTATGTGGTTATTTGATCTGCTAAAATTAGCAGTCAAGTCCACTTAAAATTTTAGAGAAGCACAAAAAGTGGGATGGTAATGATTGACATGTGCAGATTTTCTTAGTGTGTATATATGAGGCAAATTATTCAATTAGATTTAGTTGAATCAGCAGAAAAGAGACCCTACATTAACCTCGAAGTCTTGTTGCTAACATTAAGAAGAATCCTCATCTGTGTTACACAATTGTCTATATTTTCAACATTCACTGAAACAAGTGTGGCAAAATAGTTGTTAGTTATAATGTTACACTGCTCTGGTATTTTTTTTAATTAATTGATATAAATAGTTTATAGAAAACATTTTAAAGTTTTAAGTGAGTAAATGAGAAAATGTATTGATTTTATTATACTGTAAAAAAATTTTTGGTTTGAAATTATTTTATATAAATCAACTAAAATTGGCCTTAATTTTATGAAAGTCATTAAAACTAGCTGTTGAAAGTAGTTAAGGATTATAATTTTGAATTATTTTTCAATCTCATTGTCATGTTAATTATTCTAGTTTCTTAGCCAACCAGCTCCATTGCAATTTCTTGGTTGAAATGTTAGAAAGAGCATTCAGTTGTAAAGACATCAGCTCCAATAGTGCATAAAATATCCAAATTTATAGAACCATCCAATCCATGTTCAAATAGTGAAAAAGAAAAATGAAAACTGTAGATAAAAATAAAAGTTATCATGCTATCATTAGCATATTAATTTAAGCAGTCCATGTATTGGTAATCGCATGACCTCTTCCAAGTTGTTAATCTCCACCCTGCACTCCTGATTGATATTATATGGCATTGTAAAAGGAAAGAACAGTCTGACAGTTGGAGCAACTTAAGGAGGAAATCAGCATAGATTTATAATTAACGTAATAAATATTTTATTAATTTTGTTATTTTCAATGGTGCTGCTGCATTATAGAAGTCTGGGTGTTTGAATTCATCTTGCCATATTCTTGGCTGCATGTTCTCAAACCAGGTTACACAAGAGAAGATGAGGGTTGTGTGAGGTTTATGAAAAACAGAAATTTTGAAGTAATCAAAACCAGCTATAAACACAACTCATGTGTGTAAAAAAAATGTGTGAAAAGCCTTTTGCTATTCCTCTTGACTTGTAAACAAAGATTTTCAGCAATGTTTATAATCAAAAATAAATTTCATGCAAAAACTCATAAAACTGTGCCTAGAATTAGAATACTAGTTAGAAAGAGCCTAGAATTACCCCAAAACAAATTTCATGCAAGACTTATGAAAATGCCTAGAAATGGGTTATTAATTAGAAAGAGCCAATCACATGCACCTCATTGAGCGTTTAATACAAAATTAAATAGAATTGATTTCTTACATTGGCACAAGTCCAGAAATTTTGGGAGAAAGAACAAATAATTATACTAACCCCAGTACTCAACTGGTACTTTATTTTATCAACCCCCAAGAGGATGACAAAATTGATCAAGGAAGGATTTGAATCCTATAAATTAAATAAGTAACAAGTGATGCATGTTTATTGCTCTAGAGAAGCCAACCCTCCTACACTATCTTCTTCACAAGAGATGCACTAACAATGCCAGGAATGATAAAGTTTGAGATGTAAACATAGTTTATCATACTAGACAACAACATATGTCAACTTCCCAGTTTTTTCCATATCTGGTTATTTTATGTACCTATTCTTGATTATTGTTAAGCTTTCACACAATTGTGAGGTGGAAGAAAAACTGTAATTTCTTTGACCTCTTTTTGTTGAAAGCTCCCTTCTCAAATGCAGAGTCCATCCTAGAATGTTAAATTCCCCTACTCTTTGTAGCATACAGATTTATCCAAACGCAAGAACTATATTGAAAAATCTTTGCTGACAAACCACTGCTGTCTCCAGTTTTTCTCAGACTGTTTTGTTTTTCTTTTTTTTTTTTTGGTGTTTCACTATAAAACCTGAAAAATTATGTTAGGGTGAAATATCAGCCATATCAACTTGTTGCTTTATTCACATCATATTCATTTTTAGTTTCGGTCATCAAAGCTGTTTTGTAATTCAAACCCTCAAAGAAATTTTACTTGAACCAATCTCTTTTATTGTGCATTTATTCTGCCCTTGTTTCTATCCTTCTAAGAAATTACCTATGCAAACCTAATTTTGGTCTCTGTCCTTGGCACAAATAAACACAATATTGTAGGGTAGGCTCCAGTATTTATCTAGGATTTTATTTTACGACCTTAGAAGGATGAAAGACAAAAATGACTTCAACAGGATTTGAACTCAGAAAGTAAAGAACTGTTACTAAATACTGCAAAGTATTTTGTCCAACACCTGAAAAATTCTGTCAAGCAACTGCAGTCTGATAATTGAGTCCACTAAAAGAATAATAGATTTAAAACCTACTTCAGAATTGCAATTTCAAAACTATTGGTCCTTCACCTGCAGCCTCATATCTTTTGCTTTTAATATATACCTATATAGTTCTTAACAGTCTTTAACTGTTTCTCCAAATTGGATTAATACCCCACTTTAATGTAAATTGGGATAAGACAGATTAACATAAAACAAAAGTGTTACTGTTTTCTATTCTCTTTCACTATTCAATTTATTTTTCTCAAAACTTTTGAGACTTTTCAAAACAATTTTTATTTTCTTCAACATTTTAGCATCCAGTTACCGATATTCTTCAAGTTAGAACATATAATAACCATTTTAATAGATTTTTCATTTCATTTCCACAACTTTGTTGATATTTTTTAGCACCATTTTTAAGTCAACCAAAGGAAAAAGAATCAGGATTTGCTTCAGCTTAAACACTGAAAAATTACATAATCTATTTAACTTCTTCTCAATTACTGTTACATGAAATATTTCCAATACTTCTGGGAAATCACCAAGTGATAACATTCTCCAGTGTCTTATCTGTCTCTCTCTCTCCTCTCTCTCTCTCCATACGTATGTATGTATATATATATATATATATATATATATATATGTGTGTGTGTGTGTGTGTGTGTGTGTGTGTGTGTGTGTGTGTGTGTGTGTGTGTGTGTGTGTATTCACAGTGAAAGAGAGACAGACATATGCATGTGTGTGTATTGGCTAATAACAATCCTTTGAGATGAGATCAATTTCTGATTTCCTGACAGATATATCTACTTCTAAATTTCTTTACTATTCAATTACTTTCAAGGAACATGTGGCTCCAAACATTCTATAAAAACTCTTGAAATCCTTTTCAACAATACCTATTTGTTTTTGTCTTCATCTTGGAATTTGGTGAAATGGTTTTTATAAGGGGATTTTAAGAGAATGTTTATTCTTTCTGTACTCATCTATATCCATTTCAACTGGCATTTCAAGGCAGTAAATTGTGAGATTAGTTAGACTGTTGGACAAAATGTAATATAATATTTATGTTAGCGTTCTGAATTCTTAGTTCAAATCCCAGCAAGGCTAACTTCCAGGATCAATGAATGTAATAAAATACCAGTCAAGGACAGTGGATTTGTAGAAATATTGGTCAGAATACCTTGTGGTATTTGTTCTAGTTCTTTGCATTCTGTGTTCAAATTCCAGCACGATTTACTTGGATGGTTATACTTCACTCTATCACCTAGTTTCAAAAGACTCCACTCTGTTGCAAAATTTGAGGTTAGTTCTCCAGCTGTGTATCCTTTTCTCTTTTCCTGACACCAATCACAAAGAACAGTAAAGAGATATGGGCATTACCTTTCAGTTCTGATTAATAAATAAAATAGAAATATTCCCACTATTTTTACTACTATTTATTTAGTAGTTTCTCTAGATAATATCTGTATCTCTGACATCAGATGTCTATTAATTATTTTTCTTGCCTTGAACAGATAAAGTTCGGCATCAGGAAGGGTATCAGTTTGTAGAAAATCCACCTTGACAAAGTCTATGCCTCCATCTTCTTCTTTACTCCATCGATTCATCTTCTCTGCCCACTATTACTGGCAAGGTCGTGGTGGATGAATCCTCACACTTTGCCTCTATATGGTTCTATCAGAAGCAACCACCATTAGACTTTCCAGCTGGATTCCCAAACATGACCAACAGTGACTATGGATAATATCTAACCATCTCACACTTGCTCTACCGTTAGGTCACCTGTTGGTTGGCTTGAAGAATTTGTCTTGTTATCCTTTCCAGTGACATTATAATCACATGTGGCCTTTCAATGTGGAAAACTTGCAGCTCAACCTGGAGAAACTTCCTGGTCTCCAAGCTATACATCCTGTCAAGTAGAGATCCTTTGTAGAAACCCCAGTTTGGCTGCTTGCATTCACAATCATACTCTTTTTCTCATATGGTGAGGGAGATGTGCTGGAACAGCCACTCTGACTCATGGGGCTCACAACTGTGAATTACCATCTCTGCCTCAATGGCAGTGAGCAGAAATATGGTCTGAGCACTGATAATGCTGGAGATCTCCACTGCCACTGGCTCAGCCATAAACCTGTCAGAAAGCAACCAATACTTTGATAGTTTGCTTTTCTCAGCCTGAAGAGCAGCAGAACTTGGGCTGTTAGCTGAACACACCGAGTTGCTATTGGGAAAAGTGTTACAGCATGTGACATCCCAGATGAATGCCTACTGCCATGGAACAAGAAAATTATCATACCATCAGGCCTTTTATCATCCACTTGGTCTAAAACTATGCAATACTATGAGAGAGAGATGAACAATAGACAATGGTTGAAAATAATACCTATGTGAAAATCTCTAAAAAAGGAATTACAAAGACTCTGGCACATCAACAGATTTGAAGTTTTTATGGTTTGCTAAGCATGAGTTAATGTTCAGACTTCAATAAAAAAAAAAAAGTCTTACAAGTGGGCAAGCCAGCAAGAGAGGTTATGTACAATTTCTCAACTTGCTAAAAGTAGCAATCAAATCTTCCTCAAATTAGACTTTTAACAAAGAAAGGACACATGGAATAGTGTAGTCTTATGTATACCATGCCTAACTGTACATTGTTGATTCTCTAGTCA
Organism: Octopus bimaculoides; assembly: GCF_046866305.1. Classification (NCBI taxonomy): domain Eukaryota; kingdom Metazoa; phylum Mollusca; class Cephalopoda; order Octopoda; family Octopodidae; genus Octopus; species Octopus bimaculoides. Next base: position 37,868,966 of record NC_142941.1, on the reverse strand, counting down.
CACAATTAGATTATCAAAATTTTTATATACATACATGAGAAAGAGAGAGAGGAGGAGAAAGAGAGTGTGTAAAGTGGTGAATTAAGTTATATCCATTTATATAGAAGATGAACTTAGTCATTTGATATACAGAGACTGATAAAATAATTACCAGACTGAAATATGTGTAGTTGACTAAAACCTTTACAGGTACTGCCCTAGCATGGCTACAGTCCAATGACTGAAAACCAGTAAACAAATAAAAGAACACAATGGTTGGATTACTTCTAGAATGCTTCTTAAAAGTATGGCAGTACTACAAAAATGAATTCCTCATGTAAAACTATAGGAGAGAGTGAGATTGTAGAAATGGAGAATTCACAAGGGGAATGAATATATAAGGCACAGAAATGACTGTGTGCCTAACTGGTTCATGTATCAACTACATGGTTTTGGATTCAGTCCCCTTACCTGTCACTTTGAGCTTGTGTTTTCTATAACAGACTTGGAATAACCAATGCATTTTCAATGGAACTGATACACACACACACACACACACATGTGCATGCATGAGTAGGTGTGCACGTGTGTGTGTGTGTGTGTGTGTGTGTGTGTGTGTGTGTGTGTGTGTGTGTGTGTATTTCTTGTAACACTATAATGAATATATACTGTGTAATTTGAAGTAAAATTGTTTTATTATAACTCAACATAAAAACTATATGAGTGTGTGTGTATACATGCGCACCCATACATCCATACAAATAGTTAGACAGGCAGACAGACAGACAGACAGACAGATAAATAGATAGACAGATGGATAGATGGATGGATGGATGGACAGATAGACAGACAGACATGTACGCAGGCAGCCAGACAGACAAACAGACAGACAGATAGGCAGACATATTGACAGACTGACTGATCAACATCTTGTTGAAAGGATTTTGAGAAAACCAGAGTATTACAATAATCAATTTTGGAAACCATAATGGTATTAAATGTAACTGATCAAGGGTTGGTGGCACACTGGTAATTTCTTATATTATTTATGCCACCTTTTTATTTATTTGTTTTAATAGTTTGATCTAGTAGAAGAGGTTTTGTCCATGGTCTTTTACAGGCCTATTGAAAATGGTGAGTTTTCACAGAACAACAGTGGATTGATCACTGCAGAAAAAACATGTGCATGAATGGAATTCTAGAGAAAAACCTTACTAGAAAGAAAGACTGGGTTAAGTGGTTAGTGGAAGGTCTGGAGTGAGCAATACAATATGAATGGGAAAGGAGGAGAGGTAAAGAGTAATGCCAGTCTGAGTGGGAAATGTATTGTAGCCTCTACATCAAGTTGTAGATTCAGTATGTAGATCAGAATAGGAATGATGGTTCATTTTGATATTTTTCTTTTTTTTATGATAATTTTTTTCTTTGTTTATATGGGGTAACTTTACATTAAGGAGGAGAATGTACAATTTCTTGCAATTCAGACTGCCTCATGGTCCCAGCAGACAAAATGGAAAAAGGCATTGCCTTGGAGTATGGTGAGGGAGATGCACTGGAACAGCCACTCTGGCTCACAGGGCTTGCACTTGCAGATAGCTGTCTCCACCCCACTAACAGTGAGCAGGGTTATGGTTTGGGTACTGAAAATGCCAGAGGTCTCCACTGCCACAAGCTCGACCACAAATCTGTCAGAGAGCAACCTATACCATGACAATTTGCTCATTTGGTTGATTTCTTTTAATTGTCAGCTTTGGTAACATGCTCTTTTTGTGCAATAGGCATTTTGGGGCATTTTTCTTCCTATCATGGTTGATAAAACAAGTATCATATTCAACGATATAAAAAGACACACAAGGCAAATTTAATGCACCTGAATTTCAGCAGTGCATAATAAGGGAAAAGTGAGCATCATGAATAAAATTAGCTTATGATAGGCTCAACTTAGCAATATCAACATTTATATACAGGTTACATAGAAATATTTTAAAATTGCCTTATTTTAGTTAAAATTGATACAATCCAGAACGATTGGAGAAATCCACTTTTTCAAATGATGCACGGTATCAAACCATCACCCATTGGTCATCTAAACAATCAAAAACTTATTATTTGAAACAACAATTTCATGATAGCTGACAGTATTGAGCAAAACACTGAAATTGTGATATTATAGTAATAAATGAAGTTAAATGACCATAAGAAAATAGGAAAAAAAAAATTTTTTTAGCAGTAACAGAGCAGAAGGGTAAGCTACACAAATAATATTCAGGAGGTTGGTGTGTGGGTTATGAGAATATTTATTTATTATTATGCTGGAAAAGCAGATAAATATGAAAACAATTTTGAAACATTATGATAGAGGAACATATAAGATATTATATATTCATACAAACATACACACACATATATATATATATATATATATATATATATATATATATATATATATATATATATATATATATAAACACACACATACACACATATTTGTAGTCATATATACATATATATATATATATATATATATATATATATATGTACACAGAAACACACACAAAGAGAAAGCAATAAATGATAAATATCATCTGGTTATGAGAAATATGAGAAGGAGGATGGAAATATGAATATAACAGAAAAAATAGCTATGGAAGTAAAATATGGAGATAATAGAAAATTATAAGTTATGTTAGTGAAATATGGACATAACAGAGAATTATGGTGATAGCAAGGAAGAATAGCGATATGAAACAAATGCCAGTACAACAGGAACAGAGAGACAAAACTGTGAAATATAAAGAAAGCACTTATATTTCATTGATGCTTTCGTATTTCATATATATATATATATATGTATGCGTGTGTATATATATACATATACACATACACATAGACATTTTCCAGTCTCTATTATATTTCCCAGATTTAGTTTAGATTCTTTCTCGTGTACACTTCTAATTTACTTAGCTGTATGTCTCAGTTATTTGTTATTTCAATGTTCCAGTCTTACTCTCTCTCCCATGCTTTTATATATATATATATATATATATATATATATATATATATATATATATATATACATTATCATTCTTATGTTATGTTGCCTATTTCTCCTTTTCTCTGCAAACCCATTGCATTTCATTGTTTCATTTTATTTCATCACAAACTCCATATTTCTGCAATTACTTCTGAAATTTGTTTTTATAAAAGCATCCTACCTTTATATCTGTGTATACGTATATGTTTCTCTATTCACCAGATTTTATTCAGCATTTCGTTTATCTTCATCTTTTCTTGATATTTCACCATTTTAGATTATTCTATTCAACATCAAATCTATCATTTTATTTATTCATTTATATTGCATCTGGATTTTATTGTTGTTATTGCCATTATTATTATTATTATTATTATTATTATTATTATTATTATTATTATTTTTATTATCATTATTATTATTGCCATTTCTCAACTTCATAGTTTCATATTTCTCTGTTATTTCCATATTTATTTTATCTTTATACTTCAATATGATAACCATATATTGCTGACCTTCATATTTTTCAGTATACATTTACTTTACTGATCTCAGTATATTAACTTGTTATCTCAGTTGTTCACATTTATCTCCATTCCAATATTACCCAACATTTCTCCTCTTAGAAATGTTCAGTTTAATACGCTCGCATATTTTGTATTTCTCACAATTTTCAATATTAAGGACTTCATGGCTTGTTCATCATCTACCAACTAAAACTTATACATGGGGCTGGTGCAATGGTAGTTGCACCAGATATCTGTTATTCATAAGGTTTGTGAAGTATTGTTCCATCATTATGTGACTCAAAGATTATAAAACATCTGTAACTGTTTAAATTTGCATTTCATTCCATTATTAAATAGAAGCAGCCCTAAAGAAATTTATTAGGGAGTCATCATCATCATCATCACCACCATTCAATGTCCATCTTTCCATTTTTGCTTGGGTCAAATGGAATTTTTTGAGGCAGATTTTCTATGGCCAGATACCCTCCCTGTCACCAACCCTCCCTCCTTCCAATAACGTAATATTTCCCTTAGCTAGAAATGAAGGCTGGAAATGAAAAATGAAAAGCCTGACTTGTATGACAGTGATGCTCATTTACAATCATAACAGGATGTCAAAACAAGAGTACATGAACTCACACACACACTCACACACACATATGCATGCATACACACACAGAACCTCAGATTTTGGTGAGGAAAGAAAATGTGTATGATGAAATAAAGACCTTCTCAAGTATATTAACAACATAAGGTGATGTCCCAGCATGCCTGAGGTCCAATGAGTGGAAAAAAATTAAAAGAATAAAAGAAAATTTCAGTAGACTAAATTAATTAATCATTGGTAAGTGTAGATCATATATACTATATTTAATCTTTTAAAATACCTGGATCAAATTATGCAGACACCACTAGAAGATGATACATTAGCTTCAGTTGAATTGGTTTCCCGAGGATATAAATTGCTGACTCTAGAAAAATTATTCAGCTGTATAAAACTAGTTCAAAGGACAAATCCAATTATCAATATTTCAAACCTTTGTGACTTATTGAAACATGACAAATTAAACATGAAATAGTGAAAAGCAAAACTATTAATATCTTTATAAGTTTTATGAAGGAAGAAGATGATAGACAACTCACAGAATTGCACACCAGCCACAGTGCTCATGTGGACATTTGGTCGATGGTAGGAGGATTAGTGAGCATTATCCCAAAACTATGATTAAGATCTTGATGGATTAAAAGATGATAACCTATAGACACGAATGATGGAATGGTATATGTGGTTATGATAATCTATAGACATGAATGATGGAATGGTTTATGTGGTTATGTGGTGTAGTCATCTTTACGTTTGATGAAATTACAAATTGTAGTGAATAGATGATGCTGAGCAAATAGAAAAAAATACCAAAAAGACAATTAAATTGACAGTTATTTTGCTGTTTGTCTCTTTATGAAACCCTCGATGAGCTACATTGATATCTGAATGACATGAAACTAAAAATTTCTGGGTGGGTAAGTTGGTTACATCAACCCTAGTGTTCAACTGATACTTATTTATTGGCCCCAAAAGTTAGAAAAGCAAACTCAACCTTGATGGGATTTGAGCTCAGACAAAATGCCAGTTAGCATTTTGTCCAGATACTAATAATTCTGCCAGCTTACAGCCTACATAAAACTAAATATTTTAATGTATTTACTATGATAATCTACAGCCCTGTTAATCTACTACTGCTTTTGTCATTTTAGATGATCACACATCTCTTTGTGCATTATATATATATATATATATATATAGAGAGAGAGAGAGAGAGAGAGAGAGAGAGGAAGAGAGAGAGAGGAAGAGAGAGAGAGAGAGGAAGAGAGAGAGAGAGACAGATAGACAGACAGAGACAGACAGACAAATAGGCTTATAGATAAATTGATTGACAGTAATTAAAATCCTAGTTGTCACCTCATTAACACATCATAAAGGACCGTGATTAGCATAATACTTCAAAATACTTTGATATGAAAGGGGAATGCTACACAACTCCAAGGTAAGACCCAACAGGCTTAATATAAGTGTGAATAATAACAGTAATAATTTAACTGAGGAAAAGAGAAGTCAAATTGACATTACAATTGTTTTTGCAAATGGACAATATCATTTAATCCATATCCCTTACAATGTTTTGCATTTCATACAATGTTAAGCAATACATACTATAATATATGAAATATGTGATAATATTCCTGTAGTACGTTCACATCTTTGGATGTCATGATTGAAAGGCATGATTATTACTTATATATGTATACTTACACACACACACACACACACACATGTATGAATATATGCATATATGCACATATATATACATGTTTATATATATACATACATATATATATATATATATATATATATATATATATATATATACACACACACACACACACACACATATATATATATATATATATATATATATATATATATATATATATATATATATATATATATATACATGTAGGCATAGTTGTCATGTTGAGAAGCTTGTTTCTCTATATGCTGCATGTGACCTTTGGTTCAGTCTGCTGTGCAGTTTGGTAGACGAGTGTCTTCTAAATATATCCCCCATGTCAACCAAAGGTGGGTTTGGTTGATTGAAAAATGAAAGAACCTAATTGTGTGTGTGTGTGTGTGTGTGTGTGTGTGTGTGTGTGTGTGTGTGTGTGTGTCTGTGTGTGTGTGTCTGTGTGTGTGTGTCTGTGTGTGTCTAGCTAAATGAGCAACATCGTCCCACAAGCATGGCCATTCATCTCCTGTCTTGCATGAAAAATATGTCAAGCAAATGGAAAAATATTGAAAATGTGAAAACATTGCTTTGTTGTTGATGTTATTGCACACATCTAAAATCATTGATCCAAAATATTTTAGCTTTCCCTTTATCTTGTCTGTATCCTTATTGTTCAATGTGTTGATATTCACAAAGCACAGACATGGTTGTTGTGTTAAAAAGGTTACTTTGTGACCAAATGGCTTCAGGTTCAATACCATTGTGTGGCACCTTAAGCAAGGGATTTCTACGATACCCTTGCACTATCAACAGTAATGTGAGTGAATTTGGTGAATTAAAACTGTGTGGAAACATGTGTGTGTATGTGTGTGTTGGGGGGACTCAGTGACCGCATTAGAGTTGGTGCCATGTATAAAGGACCAAGTACCCTTGCTGCAGTGGTTAGTGCTATGAGGAGAAGCCAGTTGTAGAAACCATGCCAAGCAGACATTAGAATGTGGCATGAGACGCTGGCTTATCTGTTCACATTTCACACTGAACCATCTGACCTGTACCACCATGGAAAAAGGGCCATTAAATGATGATAATGATGATGATGGTGATGACAATGGCAGTAAAATGCATGCATACCTACTTACCTAGATAGACAGACAGACAGACAGACAGATAGATAGATAGATAGATAGATAGATAAATAGATAGATACATACATGTAAGCAAGCATGTATGCATGTATGCATACATACAAACAAACAAATAAACCAGTTGGCATTGACAACAGAAAGAGCATCCAACTGTAAAATCTTTCTATTAATACATCCCAACCTATATTAGCATGTAAACAGACACATTAAATGAACAAATGAATATTCTGTGTGTGTGTATACATGCATGTATATATATATATTATATGTATGTATGTGTATATATATATATATATATATATATATATATATATATATACACACATATGTATATAAACATACACACATATACATATATATGTGTGTGTATATATATATACATCCTACATCGGTTTTATCCTTTTATTCTCCGGATATCTTTGTGTTTTTCTGCTTCTTTTCATAACTTCAAATCATTAAATTTGTTTGTCTATTTCCTTAACACTTCTTAAGCACTTTCATACAACCTCAATACATGCACGTGCATACATGCGTCTTCATTCATGCACATCAGTGAGTATGGTCGTATATGGAGCATACTGGTGACTCAGTAGCGGATTATCAAACAGGAGTGTGTATTATGTGTGTGGAGGATGTTAGATGGCAAGATATTAAAATCCTGTTTTCAACTGTATCATTTGTTCATTGGTCGTAATAAAATCGTTAATTACATATAATCAATATCAACGCTAGTGTTTACATAGATGCCTTTTCTTGTTAAACGAAATCATGCATGCATCTTCTGGAAACAACAGCCATATTGAACTTCAAATGACAATCAATCGTATACCTGAAGAAACTTGTGTTTCTATGAGGCTATGGTTGTCTATCCTACTAATAGCATTGTATACTGTTCTACTAAATGTCATGCTACTTTGAAAGTGATATTTTGATAGCATTGGTGATGGTGGAGTAGTTACTGTTCAAATGCATAATGTATTCCATGAATATGTGACAAAATTGACATCTTATAGCTTTAAGTGGCTCACATTTAGCTTTGTTCAAATGGTATTTTTAAGCCCTGTCTCTTGCTCTTGGATTGAAATGTGATGTAATGGTCACAAGCTTGAGAAAGGCTATATTTCTAGTCAATGTTGGAATCATTGTCAAGTTTCTAAGAATCATAATCATGCAGAAGTTTTGTTGGTATGAAGAGTGGTTGTCCTCCGAATCTGTTTTTGAAGAACAGTTATTCAGAATTATGTGCACTTTTTATATTAGTTAGACTGGTGTTATCATCCTGATTGTTGCTTTCACCATGTTTTGGCTGTTGTATTCTCCAGCCTTTATTTAATCTTCAGGGATACACTGAAGCAAAAAATTTTTTTAAATGTTAGCACGCCGGGCAAAATGCTTAGTGGTATTTCATCTGTCATTACGTTCTGAGTTCAAATTCCACTGAGGTCGACTTTGCCTTTCATCCTTTCGGGGTCGATAAATTAAGTACCAGTTATGCACTGGGGTCGATGTAATCGACTTAATCCATTTGTCTGTCCTTGTTTGTCCCCTCTATGTTTAGCCCCTTGTGGGCAATAAAGAAATAAGAATAGTATACCCCATGGATCAAATAAATTCTGATGTACCAACTGTCCCCAGGTACAGGTGTGGCTGTGTGGTAAGAAGTTTGTTTCCCAACCACGTGGTTCAGAGTTCAGTCCCACAGTATCAAACCTTTGGCAAGTTTCTTCTAATACTCTGGGATAACCAAAGCTTTGTGAGTGGATTTGGTGGACAGAAACTGAAAGAAGCCCATTGTATTTATATGTGCGTGTGTGTGTATGTTTGTCTCCCCTCCACCACCACTACCACTTAACAACTGGTGTTGGTGTGTTTACATCCCTGTAAACAGGGATTTTGACAGGCAGTTTAACAAAGAGACTGATAGAATAAGTACCAGGCTTTACAAAAAATATTAAATGGGGTCAATTCATTGAACTAAAATTCTTCAAGCCAGCACCCTAGCATGGCCACACACACACATGCACACACACATTTATAAATAGAGAGAGAGAGAGAGAGAGAGAGAGAGAGAGAGAGAGAGAGCGAGAGAGAGAGAGAGAGAGAGAGAGAATAAGTTCCATGCTTAAAAAGAAAATAAGTAATAGGGTCAATTAGTTCAACTAAAATTTCTCAAAGCAGTGCCCCAGCATGGCCACAGTCTACAGACTGAAACAAGATAAAAGATAAATATACATATGTGTATATGTGTGCATGCATGTATATATGAGTGGAACCTGGTACAACTCACCAGCTTAACAGCTTCAGTCAAACAGGTAACCCCTGCCAGCATGGACAGTAAATGCTAAATGATGATGATATGGATATATGAATATTTATATATTTTTGTATAGTTTTGTGTGTATACATATATATATATATATATATATATATATATATATATCATCATCATCATCATCATCATATATATATATATATAAACAATATATGAGTATATGCATATATTTGTACATGTATGTATATACATTCATCCACATGTACATATAGATCCATAACTGGGTACATGACGTGGCAAAAGAACAAGGACAAAAATGGTAAACAAGGTGCAACAAACAAGCAGGCCACATACCATTTTTGTCCTTGTTCTCTTGCCACGTCATGTACCCAGTTATGTATCTATATGTACATGTGGATGAACGTATGTACATACATGTACATATATATGCATATACTCATATATTGTTTGTATCACGACAGAACGCACGCGTTACCTTTATACAGTAAGTTTATATATATATATATATATATATATATATATATATATATATATATATACATATACAAACACACACTCACACACATAAGTTAACTTAGTAAGCATATGTATATGCACATACACTCATTTTATCCTTTATTTTTATTCTTATATACTTTAATTCATTATTATTATTATAATTATTGTATTTAAATAAAAAAAAAATATTAACTTATGTACAAACACACACACACACACACACACACACACACACACACACAATAAATGTGCTTTCATCTGCTTAGTCTGTTGGAGTATTTCAACTTATCAGAACATAAACTCTCTAATGTCCATTTTGCCCTGAAGATCTTCCACCCACACTACTCAAAATGCAAGCTTATATTATTATATATGTTTTGTAACTTAAATTGGGTGCGAAGTGAAACAACGGTAATGTTAATTAATTAATAGGTTAATTTATATCCATTGAATCTCTCCATTTTCAAACTTATTAATAATAATAATAATAATATATATATATATATATATATATATATATATATATATATATATATATCATTATATATTTACTAACATATACACTGTGTGTGTGTATGTATATATATATATATATATATATAAAAACAAATAGTAAATGAGTATATGCATATATACGTACAGGTATGTGCATACCGACATCCACCTGTATGTATAGGTGCATATCTGGGTACAGGACATTGCAAACAAAACGTAGACGAGAAAACACACAAGCCACATAGAGAACATTCTCCTTCATCAGCTACCCCCGTTTTAACACCGGCATTTCGAAGAGCTGGGTATGACGCATCGTTAAAACGGCTCTTCCCATGGACCGCAAATTAAATTTGTATACACAAATTAAACCTTGCCATGGAGGAATGTAGTGGCGGACAAAAAACAAGACAGGAAAACAAACAGAAAAGGCTATACGGCCAGACGGGAAAAATTATGTGTGTATGAACGCTGTGAGGCATGAACTTGAAAGTGGGGACGAAGTAAGTTCGTGTGTTTGCTCGGCGATACCCAAGGAAGAAAAGGATTATTGACCGGAAGCATGTGACCATGCCGGTGTAAGGGGAAGAGAGAGAGAGTGGTAGAGGGAGAAACAAAGGGTGGAAGTAGAAGAATAGGTGAGCAACAAGAGGAAAAGAGGAAGAGAGGAAGTACGAGGGGGGAAAAGGAGATACATAGTAGTAACAGAGGAAGAATGAGAAGGGTAAAGAGAGATACGCAGTAGTAAACAGAGGAATAACGAGAGGGGGAAAAAATGAAGAGGAAGAGAAAGAGAAAGAGATAGAGTAGCGTCGGAAAATATAAAGTTGCGAAAACTAGCATATACGCATTTACTATTTGTTTTTACATGACCGAACGCAGCGTCACCAATCTGTAAGTAGTTTTCGCAACTTTATATTTTCCGATGCTACTCTATCTCTTTCTCTTCCTCTTCATTTTTCCCCCTCTCGTTATTCCTCTGTTTACTACTGCGTATCTCTCTTTACCCTTCTCATTCTTCCTCTGTTACTACTATGTATCTCCTTTTCCCCCCTCGTACTTCCTCTCTTCCTCTTTTCCTCTTGTTGCTCACCTATTCTTCTACTTCCACCCTTTGTTTCTCCCTCTACCACTCTCTCTCTCTTCCCCTTACACCGGCATGGTCACATGCTTCCGGTCAATAATCCTTTTCTTCCTTGGCCATCGCCGAGCAAACACACGAACTTACTTCGTCCCCACTTTCAAGTTCATGCCTCACAGCGTTCATACACACATAATTTTTCCCGTCTGGCCGTATAGCCTTTTCTGTTTGTTTTCCTGTCTTGTTTTTTGTCCGCCACTACATTCCTCCATGGCAAGGTTTAATTTGTGTATACAAATTTAATTTGCGGTCCATGGGAAGAGCTGTTTTAACGAAGCATCCTACCCAGCTCTTCGAAACGCCGGTGTTAAAACGGGGGTAGCTGATGAAGGAGAATGTTCTCTATGTGGCTTGTGTGTTTTCTCGTCTACATTTTGTTTGCAATGTCCTGTACCCAGATATGCACCTATACATACAGGTGGATGTCGGTATGCACATACCTGTACGTATATATGCATATACTCATTTACTATTTGTTTTTACATGACCGAACGCAGCGTCACCAATCTGCATATATATATATATATATATATATATATATATATATACACACACACACACACATATATATATATCTGTATGTATGTATGTATGTATGTATGTATGTGTGTGAAAAAGTGCAGATTTCTAATTGTGGAGGGAACCTGAGGAAGAGGTAGACCCAGCAAGATGTTGGGATGAGTCGATGAAGCATGATCATCAAACATTGGGCCTCATAGAGGCAACAAGTGACCAAGACCTTTGGCAATAAGACATGCCTGAGAAGACTCATCAAGCCAAGTGAAATTATAATCATGAGCGATGCCAGTGTTGCACACTTGGCATCCATGCAGGTAGCACACAAAATGCACACTTTGAACTTTGGAAGCAGTGATAAGTGTCCAAGGCCTTTGGCAATATGCCATCCTTGAGGAGACCTATCAAGCTAAGTAAGATCATAGTTGTGGCAAATGCCGATGTTTCATGACTGGCACTTATGCAGGCGGCACATTAAAAGCATCCACTACACTCTTGGAGTGGTTGATGTCAGGAAATGTATCCTTCTGTAGAAACCATACTATATCAGATTGAAACCTGATGCAGCTCCCCAGCTCACCCATTTTCAGTCAAACCGTCCAACCCATCGTATATATGTATATATATATATATATATATATATATATATATATATATATATATATGTGTGTGTGTGTGTGTGTGTGTGTGTGTGTGTGTGTGTGTGTGTCTGTGTTTGTCCCCCCAACATTGCTTGACAACCGATGCTGGTGTGTTTACGTCCCCATAACTTAGCGGTTTGGCAAAAGAGCCTGATAGAATAAGTACTAGGCTTACAAAGAATGAGTCCCGGGGTCGATTTGCTTGAATAAAGGTGGTGCTCCAGCATTGCCACAGTCAAATGACTGAAACAAGTAAAAGAGTAAGATTATACTGAGAGAGAGAGAGAGAGAGAGAGAGAGAGAGAGAGAGAGAGAGAGTGAATATTAAGTTATCATTTATTAATGATAAAAATATTTAATGAGAGAAACCATCAATAAATTCCATACTTATGTATTTTATATATAACCTTTTTTTATATATATGATACATAAATTATGGATGTAACATATACACATATATATAAATAATTGTATATACATATATATATATATATATATATATATAGATATGCAGGGCAGGGAATCATCAATTAGTAATAAAATTAATAATTAACAATTCTCCCTATATATTTATGATTATAAATTATTTACCGAAGAAGGTTTTTTTCATACTGAGCTACCCGGCAGAATTGTTAATTATTAATTTTATTACTAATTGATGATTCCCTGCCCTGCATATCTATATTTTAACAATAACTCCAAGGTGGATGGTTATACCGCAGGAATTCGTACGAGTCTCTTTCCTATACGGAACTATTTCTGATACACGCTGAATTGAAATTCATTAGGGCAAGAGGTTTTGAACTTACTGGCCGATAAATTTCTTAACGTCTTCTTCACGTGGTATTGATGTTCACATGGTCAAAATTAACGTGAGTTATTTAGACATTAACAAATTTATTAGAATATTTAGCTGAAGATCAGAATAGAGTATTATGTACTCTTAACTGTGAAACAATTGTACTAAATTAACTAAAGGCAAGTGTTTTTTACTCTTCTCTATTGTTTTTTGTTCTGTGTGTATCAAAAATATCGCTATCAATCTGGAGTAATAATTTGTAGTTTTGAAATCAGTAGTTCTTTGACTGCTATTTCTGAATTCTCAGTATGTTGGAGAAGCAGGTTACTGTCAATCCCTATATATTTATGATTATATATATATATATATATATATATATATATATATATATATATATATAGTCACTACAATAAAGAAATGTGTAATGACCATTATTTATGCCTTGTCAGATAGATAAATAAATAGATAGATAGATAGATAGATACTTGATCAATGAATGATTTTAGTATTATAATATTCTTGTGTGTGTATTGTATGTGTATGCATTGGATATATATTGTATCGTAAGGTATAAGTGTTGTAAAAAAAATCAAATGGCAGTTGGGTAGGGTAATTGGTATACTACACTACTTTCATGATTGATCTGCCTGCTTGAACATGGGTTAACAGTATCTTAATTAGCAATAACCAGTTATGAGAACTTTAGATTAGTTCCCTTAGATTAGACCCATGTACACGACCCTATAATAACGTATAGCTTATGATTCCAATGTAAATACTTAATTACTTCTTCACAATGTATTGGGATTGATTACTCAAAATAAATTTACTAGACAAATAACACCATGATGTTTCTCTCGCTATCTAAATGTATATACAATAGGAAACTGTAATTCTCATTGCATTTAACCGATAGGTTTATTTACAAATTTCTCAACATTGTGTAGCTATAAGAATAAGGAGTGAATATAACAACTTCTTTTCATATAAATTTCCTCTGTGTAATCTTAAGATATATTTGTTTTAATTCTCATTACATTCTCAAGTAGAATAGATTTTGTAATGTAATAAATCAATGGTTAAGAGTAACTTCCCCTGATATGGGAGATTAATAGCTTAAAATACTTATTTCTTCATGATTTTAGATTATAAACTGTTAATTCACTTGCTTGTGCTTGGTAAACCGATTTCACTATCTAAAGTTTTCTATCACTTCTACTCACACTTATTACATTTATGCAAAACAAAGCAGCTTTCATAAAAGCTTTTTGTGTTTCTAATATAACTGATCACTTCCCAACACACTCTTTACTCTTAACTCTTTTACTTGTTTCAGTCATTTGACTGCGGCCATGCCGGAGCACCGCGTTTAGTCAAGAAAATCGACCCCAGGACTTATTCTTTGTAAGCCTAGTACTTATTCTATCAATCTCTTTTTGCCGAACCGCTACGTTACGGGGACATAAACACACCAGCATCGGTTGTCAAGCGATGGTGGGAGGACAAACACACACACACACACACACATAT
>NC_142941.1:37811604-37851604 GCF_046866305.1 Octopus bimaculoides | reverse complement strand
TGACAGAACAAATACTAGGCTTAACAAAAAAAATAATAAGTACCAGCATAGATTCATTTGGCTAGAAAAACGAATTCTTCAAGGCTGTGCCCCAGCATAGCTGCAGTCTAATGACTGAAAGATAACTAAAAGATAAAAGATAAATAAAAGATATATATGTATGTGCAATATACATATACTTTTATAGAGAGCTATTTCCCCTTCCATATTTGAAGAGGTAGTGTTTGGGCTCTAAAGATATGCCATAAGGCTAAACCCCTTATGAGCAAGAAGCACAGGGTAACCCCATAAACCAGCTCCCACTATAATACTAACTGCTCTACATCTTAGCGTGTGCCTCTTTCCCAGATTTATGTATTTGTACAAACAATACATATATATATGTGTGTGTGTGTGTGTGTGTGTATGTATATACACACACACATAATGTAACCTCGTGGGCATCGGTACCATTTTCCTCTTTCTCCGTTCTTCCATTCTCCGAACTTTCCATCTTTCCGACGAAGGGCTACGCCCGAAACGTCATACACTCTCTCTTTCCTTTCCTGAGCGTCCAATAATACTATCCATATCACGTCCTCACTTTGTTGTTTTTTTGTATTTTTGTAATTGTTTTTTTTAACTATATATATATATATATATATATATATATATATATATATATATATATATCATACACACTCATACAATCACATACATATTTTTATTTTTGCAATTATGTGTGTGTGTGTGTGTGTGTGCATGTGTGTTTGAGCATTGTGTATGTGAGCATGTGTGCTTGTGTAAAGATGTGTGTAAATGCACATAAATCTAATTAAATTGACAAAGATATGGGCTGTGTTGCCTATGTATACACCCCTTCCTTATGATTATTATTGTCCAATCATTTTTCACAAAATATTCAAACAAGGCAAACTATCAATATCTTTACCTCTTAATTAGTCAAAAATAAAATAAAATTACAAGTTGCAGTGATAATTAGAAAAATATTTACATCGCCTACATTCTCCATGATTTCTTGTAAGCAATATTACATGGAGTCAATTAGAATTCTTAATGAGTTTACACTAATTTTCTGTCATATTTAGGGGATGACATAGTCATATATCTCATTTATGTTATTTTATGTTGTCTTGAAATGTGTCCCTATGTCTTTAATTGGGTTGATATCTTGTGATTGATGAGTTGATTTGTGAATGTTAAACCATGTCACTTAAATATAATCCATCATATTTAAATTTTTTTCCAAAAGCTGAGTATTATTTTGCAGAAATAACAAACCATTTGGAGCATTGATATGCTTATGAAAAAATACCTAACACATGGAAGTGCATATAAAAATAATTATTTCTCTACAAGATTATTCTGTTAGCCTCACTCTGGGAAAACGTAGAATATTTATAAACTACTGGTGTGTCAATAATATTGTGTATCAGTGCTATATTGTACTATAGAATATATCTATAGACTGTTAGCCAACACTATTTACAAACCTATATAAAACATCTGGTATGTTTATACAATATCACTGTGAACAAAATAGTTTCAATACACTTTTAGAATTTCTTCAGCAACTGAACACCCTCTTTAACTGTCCTTGACATTAATATGTCCACTATTACAAAGTGTGTAACTAAACTGTATTGACCAATCCAATTTGCATATGTAATGCATTATTGGTTGCTAATTCAATTAATAAATTGTTTGTGTGTTTTAATAAATTTTAACCAACATCATGCATAGACAGATGGAAACACTATGTTGGAATATACATGAAGATATAGAATATGCAGATAAGCTATTCTGATTCATGTATAGTTAAGTAGTAGGATGTTTCATCAAAAGAACAGCAAAGTACCATCAGTTTTTGATTCCCTAAAGTAGATTGAGTACTATTTTGCAGTTTGCAGAAGTCTAAGCTTTTTAGCTATAAAGATGCATACAACTCTGTGTGTGTGTGTGTGTGTGTGTGTGTATGCATGTGTGTGTGTGCATGCATGTCTATGACTGTGTCTATGCGTATATAAAAATATTAAAGTACATGGCACATATCATATTATATAGTGTATATTAAATTATATAGAGGTTAAAAATCTATAGATATATTCCATCATACATTACAGCAATATAGGTTTGTACCCATTAGAGTGAATATACAACTGCACCAAAATTTATTGCAATTTCAACTTAGTTGGGTCTAATTCAACTTTGTTGTGATCAGGACAACAAATGATTCTCCCGACATATTGTATATATCTCAGATAATATTCAGAATAGATCCTTATAGTCCATCTCATATTTACCTTATAACTTGAGGATATACCTTAACCATCGTCTCTCCCTCCCTCCCTCCCTCTCTCTCACACACACACACACACTCTCTTCCAGCCAGGAGAGCCATGTATTCACTTCTTCAGCTGAGCATCTCTATCAGACTTACACATGTTTCAATACTATACTCCACTCAGTTGAGCATTCTTGTCTTGCCCATGAGAATACTTGATGAGCTTACTGGTGCTGGTACCATGATAAAAAGCACACACTACACTTTTAAAAGTGATTGGTATTAGGAAGAGCATCCAACTGTAGAAATCATGCTAAAGCAAAAGTGACACTTGGTAAAACCCTCTGGTTTGCTGGTTTTTGTCAAACGATCCAACCCAGTCATGGAAAACTGGACGATAGATGACATTGAAGATCAACATCATCATCTGATGTTGCAATTAGATGCTGTAAAATTAAGTCTCATAGAAATGAATTGATTCTTTCTATATATGGATATATTTTTATCCTTCCTTTGAAGTAATTCTTTCATATTCTTTTATTTTACTGGTTTTTGTCACTGCCTTGTGGCATTGTTGGGGTACTACCTATGATTATTTTCATCACTTATATCGACCCAACTACTTGGTCTCATATATATATATATATATATATATATATATATATATATATATATATATATATATATTTTCATTGATCTCTATTTATCGAATGGCTGAATTCATATTGAGTTACATACCTTTCAGAGAGTTACTTCCACTTAAGGTGAAAATATTATGTGGAATTTACTGGTACACAAAGACATGGATATGGAGATACACACACATGCATATTCTTTTATTGTTCCACTCTTTTACTTTGCTTCAGTCATTTGATTGTGGCCACACTGGAGCACTGTCTTGAAGGGATTTTAGTTGAACAAATTGACCCCAGGACTTAGTTTTTAAGCCTAGTATTTATTGGTCGCTTTTGCTGAACTGCTAAGTTATAGAGATGGAAACACACCGACACTGGTTGTCAAGTGGTGATGGGGTAGGGACGAAAACAGACGCAAAGACACACACACATATATACCTTTCTGTTTCCGTCTACCAAATCCACACACAAGGCTTTGGTTGGCCCAATGCTATAGTAAAAGACACTTGCCCAAAGTGCCACACAGTGAAATTGAACCCAGAACCATGTGGATGAGAAGCAAGCTTCTTACCAGACAGCCATACTTGCACCTATATACATACTCACATTATATAAATATATGCATGCATGTATGTATGTGTATAGATATAGATATAGGGCAAAAAATAAGGAGAATAAAATGGAGAATAAATGAATGTAATTACTGATTTATTTGCATGTTGTAGAAAGATGACGTTTTTTTTTTTTTTTTATATTACAAAGACATTGGAAGTTGAAAGCTCAAAAAAGTTAAGAAAAACAACGTAAGAAGAACCTACATATGTTTCTGTCAAGCAAATATATGTGCATGTGTCTGTTTATGTTTATGGCCTATGTTTATACACATGCATCTATGTGTGCAGATATACATGTATTCATATGCATGTTTATTTATTCATTCATTTAATTTAATCTATTTTATTTATTTTCTACACATATATGCTCAATTAAAATATGTATGAGCCACTATATACTTGACATTTCCTATCCTCGTCAACTGCATCCAAATATGCACCTATGTACCCTAATCAATAACAGTCGATAAGTAAGCTCCAACTGGTTAAGCATTACACTGGCTTGCTTTCAAATTTTTATCCATCCTGAATCATGACAACATATGTATTTCTCACTAAACCAATAAGAATCATCCATAGAATTTAGTTTCTTCTTACTCTATTTTACTCTTTTACTTGTTTCAGTCATTTGAATGCGGCCATGCTGGAGCACCGCCTTTAGTCGAGCAAATCGACCCAGGACTTATTTTTTGTAAGCCTAGTACTTATTCTTTCGGTCTCTTTTGCTGAACCGCTAAGATACAGGGACCTAAACATACCAGCATCGGTTGTCAAGCGATGTTGGGGGGGACAAACACAGATACACAAACATATACACACACATACATATATATATATATATATATATATATATATATATATATATATATATATACGACGGGTTTCTTTCAGTTTCCGTCTACCAAATCCACTCACATGGCTTTTGTCGGCCCGAGGCTATAGTAGAAGACACTTGCCCAAGGTGCCACACAGTGGGACTGAACTTGGAACCATGTGGATGGTAAGCAAGCTACTTACCACACAGCCACTCCTGTGCCTATACATATATATATATATATATATATATATAAAATCATTGGTGTTCTGGCATCTTTTTTCTATGCTTGCATAGATCAGATATTTATCCCATATCCCCAAAACTAAGTAAGGTAATATTTCCCCATAGCTAGAAAAGTTTACACAGGATACTGGAAATAGATGACACTGCTTTTATGACAGAATCGCTCATTTGCAGACATTAAATTATGTCAAGGCAAAGAGATAAACACACACACATGCATATATACATATATGTACACTTGCACTCACATACATATATGCATGCATACATATATATATACATACATACGTACATACATATACTCATGTGAAAAGCGTTTCACAGTGGGTTTCTGTCTACCAAATATTTTACTCATTTGACAGTGGCCAACCCAAGGCTAAGATACAAGATATTTGCCCTAGTAAGATTGAATTATTTTCATATATTCAAGCACCATAATCAAGAAAGAATTTGAAAATTTTGACCAATTATTTTCAAGTCTTGTTTTAATTTTAATTTTTTTCTCTTTTTAACTTACCTGACTTAGAGTCATTTATGACAAGTTTAGATCTAAATATATCCATAAACGCTTGATTTTAATTGAAATTCTCATAACTCTTTCTTTAATAATTGCATTATCATTTTGGTACCAGATTAAAATTTCATCTCACCTGATTTTGTAAGTCCCTGTCTTGTTGGGAGTAAAGAAGATTAGTGTTATACTAATGACATCTATTGAGACAAAACCAATTGTCCACATATTTATCCCATATACCCAAAACAAACTATTCTAAATTTCTTGAAATTATCGGACCATTCTTATTTAGAGTCACCAAAAATGACTTTTTTTTGCTTTAATATCTCTGTCCATGAAGGCAGCAAGCTGGCAGAGCCATTAGCACACCAGGCAAAATACTGAGCAGCATTTCATCCATTCTGAGTTCAAATTCCAGCAAAGGTGACTTTGCCTTTTATTACTTCGGGATTGACAAAAAAAAAAAGTAGCAGCTGAGTACTGAGATTGATGTAATTGACTTACCCCGACCCCGAAATTGATGGCTTTGTCCTAAAATTTGAAACCAATATCTATGTCTATGAAAGTAATATCTTGAATTGCAATAACCATACCCCACTATTGACTTTGTTATCCCAGTTCATGCCAATGGTGCTTTTGAGTAACTTTCTCTAAGCCCTTTTTTAGAATAAATATGCAAATTACCCTGGCGAAGAATGTTTTCAATTCTTTTTGTATATAACTAAATGGTTACATATAGATCAAAAGTAAGAAAGATAATGGTATATCAATGAAGCCTGCTGATGAATCTTTGGAAATGAAAGGCTTGGAAGATCTGAAAGAGAGGATCACATTTTAGTTCAGCTTCTACAATGATTATCATGTAGTAGTGGGCATTACTGCCAGTTCAACCATACTGTGTTGGTTGTTTCTTATCAAGTGAAACATTTTAAATAGCATTTCTAGATGTGGCTGTCTCAATTTTATCATAGGTATGTTATGAGATTTAGAAATTCAACATACATTGTCTCCATAATAAAGTTGGTAGATTCTTTGTTAAATGGAATTCAACTGTTACATTGAGTAGGTCAAGCAACTAGCTCAAGTCCCTTTGTTTGCTTCCAATAATGACAATGGCAGTTCTGGTGATAATGCTATTGATGATGATAAGAGTGATGCTGGAATATTAGAAGTGATGGCAGTTGTGGCTGAATCAATGTTAATGTCTTCTTTGACCATATTCCAAATGTAAGGATTCTTTTCAGTTTTAGTTATCAATTAAGATAAGGCAATCTTTTAACTGAGTGATTCAGTCAAATTTAAATTAATTTAGTGTATGCAATTGGCAGTATAGAAAGTCAATATTGAAACTATAAGAATACTATTCAAATGTCACTGATTCTATTATATGAATTATTTCTTGCACTCTTCTACTCATATGCATTCCTTTGTCTCCATGCAATACCAATATCTGATAAAAGTTCATCTTATTGTATGTATTTTAATAATTCCAATTGGATGTCAACTACACATTACTCGTTCCCACTATAAATGTAGAGATGAAATGTATCAATAAGATATTGAACTAACAACTCATCAATCATGAGTTCAAAAATCAACTATAGGAATTTCTTTATTCTCTAAACTAGATACTTAATTCTGTATGCCCCAGTTAACTTTACTATCAAGAATAAGTACTAAATCATCTGAAAATGTTACAGGCTGTATACTGGTATTCAGCTGAGGAGATCTAAGCGCTGGTTTTTGAAAAAATTTTGTTGTTTGTGGTGAAATCTCTATTATTTCCCAATGCTAACAGATAGAAGTAATTCTTGTGAGAAAATATCACTAATTATTCTCCTTTTAATTGCAATTAGGATTGAACAGAAATATTGTAAAATACCATTTGACACCAAATACTTAGCAATGGTGTTGGTTGAGAGCCATTTATAAGACTTAAAACAAAAAAATCATTGTTCTAGGAGAAAATTTTGTCAGGAATTTTGATATGGTGCCTTCAGCTGAAAGATTAACAATCTAACAATTTTGCCAGCTATGGCTCTCTATAACAACAGCAACTTCAATTTACTACTAATCCAAGTGCTGGTAGAATATTGGAGTTGGCTGCGATGATTTGCAAAATTAATCTTGTAACTGACAAGTATAGAATACAAAAATCACATGGCTAAAATATCTGAGATATGGAAACTTAGTCACTGAGGGATTGGACCACTAAGGTTTCTAAAGCTGGAATGATTAATAAAACCATTTACTAAAAATTAAAAATGGTCTCCACATGTAGCTAATAACAGGAATTTGAGAAAGTAACCAAAAGTAGGATCTCTGTTTTGAAATTTTATGCATTATGAAATTACACAACCTCAAAAATCATACATGGATATATATAAAAAAATATCATGATTGGCAAAAGATGACCATCCCCAAATATAATAATATCATTATAAGAATACTATTTTAATGTAGTATTGGCTAAATTTACATGGTGTTATTAGGGTAATACTTCACATCCTATCAAAACAAATGCACTGTGTCCTTACACAGACAATTAATTCTTAATAGTCCAGCCACTTAGCTTCAAATAAATACCATGAAAATGTACTTTTATAAAAACAGTGCACCCTTGTCACAACATATCAATACTGAAGGGGGTTGTCTTGTTTAAAGTTTAATAATGTATATATATATATACAATACTTGCAATATATAGTGTGTACGATGAATGTAATTAACAGTAACACAATTGCAGAAAATACTATATCATTTAGCAATATAAAGCCTAAAAATATGTTGTATATAATGATCTATCTTTATAGCATGTTAAAATCCTAAAATTAATCCTGTATATTGCTGCATGTTGAAGATGAAAGGTGAGGTTCAAGTGGTGAAACTGAAAGAAGTGGAGATAACTTGACATTATAAGTTATCCAAGATAGAAGTACCAGAGGTCCTTACCAACCAAATACAAATTCAAGTGATTGAGGGTGGTCACTGAGTCAACAGTGAGTGGATCATCAATATCATTAATAGATTTAACAGATGCAATGTAGTTGCAACTGAGTTGACTTAAACAGTGAGTTGGATTCAAACTGTTTACTTGCTGATAGTAATTTCAAATAATTAAGGCTCTGTGATGTTGATAATATTGGTGAACAGAGATTTCTGCTGCCAAGTCAATTTACACAATGTGGTTATAGAGATTCACATATGACAATGAATTTGAGTTTCATGAGTAAGGGTTTATTATCTTCAACATCCTATCTCTGCTGTCACCTATGAGAAGAACTTCATCTGCTGTTTTTTCCTTCAAGGTACACTTGTAGCTCTCTATGTTTTCTTACAAGGTTTTAATGTCATTTTTTGAGACATTTGTTTCACATACCAACAGAAATGTATGATAAAAATTACTTACCTCAAATCCTTCAAAATCATATTCTACCAACAACACTGTACAGAAATACTTTGCCAAGCATTGATTTCTGTAGTAGTCTTCAGTGCCTTTCATGAAAATACAAAATAAAATATAGATGTAAGGTCATGGTTTTTGATGTTACCAAAGGTTCTTTGTCTTTGTCAATCTTCCTTAATATCATTGTCTTCTGTCAATATGCTGTCAAATATGTTCTTTCCTTACAAGTATATCTTGATCCATTGGTCAGATCATGGCATTAACATTAGGTGGTAAGAACATGCACCTTATTTTACAATCACTATCGACAAATTAGTGAAGACCTGGAGAATATGTGCATCATTAGAAATTAATAGCATCTTTAGCACATCAGCAAAAACTTTGAGGATATCTTTCTGGTAGTTACATACAGCAGGTATGAAATTCTGGGAAAAACAGATATGGATGTTGACCATGATCTTTTGCTCCAGCATGTCATTCAAAACTCATAAATGTGCTGATCTCCTTCCTACCACCACAAACTTTAAAAGGTACATACTGTCTTCACTCAAATAGCAATACACTGGGAAATGTTCATCTGTTAAATTATGACAAGGTATTTAAGATATATTCTTAAAATATTTGAGTATTCTACAGGGTGTCCACACAGTCTGGGTACATGGGGATTAGCACATACTTTAAGAATTTATTATTTCTTATATTTAATTGTTTATGTTATGATTTTATTTACTCCATGTACCCAGACTTTGTGGACACCCTGTAGATTAGTTACCACCAATACACTTGATTATGTCATTTAACCTCTTTCATGATGATTCAGCTTCCTCACTTGGTGGGCTGTCCACTTCAACATGGGCAATTTTATTACCCATTTCACAGCAATTTCTAAATTGCCATAACCATCAGTCACTAACTTCAATACTTTTGTTACCCATATATGTCTAGTTAGCTTGCAAGTTACACTTTGAATATCTACACTACTGACATTTTATCACAGGATCGTTGATGGATAAACCACTTCATTACTGCCTTCTCAAGATTTATATATTTTGCAATTATCAAATACTTTCTTGCATGGCAGGTAATGATATAGACTTTTCATCAACATAGTTCAAAGGAAATGCAAGAAGGATTTTATACTAATCCCTATGTCCAAATTTACTTTTTAACATCACACACTTCAAAAACTTATGTCACCAAACCAACAGCCTTCAACTGACTTATGAACTCAAGTTTGGGATCACAGATAGAGTTACATGCTCTGTCTTTAGATTATTACTCTCTGTTAAAACTATGATTTAAAATACGATGCCTAATTAGTGAAATATTAAAACTTCAAGGCAACACTAGTTGTATTGTGTTGCAACTGGTGGTTATTTTCAGTGTGCTATGCATTACCAAGTTGAACTTAATAGTATGATATAAGTATTACTAATCAGAAAGAAACATACAAATTTTTGGCTATATCTTTGTTACTGAGTATGTCCAATTAGATTTGATAATAATTAGAGCCAGATTATATCATTATGTTACAAGATCATAATAATTGTAAAGAAAACCAGTTTGTTCAGTTAATAAATTTTCAATGAATTTATAACTACATCTCACCAAGACGTCTTATATAAGCAACAACCTCAATATATTGAGAGGAGAGGAAAGGTGAATGAATTCAAAAAATAGGCGAATCAAGAGGGTAATTAGTAAGTCAAAACTATCAGTCAGTCTCTTATCTTTGATTAGTCTAGTTTATCTAATATCCAGGTTAATGGGACTCAGTTTATCAAAGATTCACTGTGTATATATCTTTGATTTGTAATTAATTCTGAATAATTCTCAATAGCCTTGTATCTTTTGCATCAAATGGGTGCCATGTGAATGTATTGTTATACTTTATTTGCAATTAATTTTCAAAAATTCTCAAAAGCTCCCTCAACTTAGCTACAAATAAGCACAATGAGTATGTTTTGTTATGTATTTGATTTATTCATGTTTTGTGTTATGTTGAAATATTTTGAGGACAATTTCAATAAATCAGCATTCCTAACTCAGAGAAAACATTATCTCTCAAATGATGTTATAAAAACTGGAACAAGCTGTGGTACAGTTTGCTGCTATACAGAATGTTACTCAGAGGTAGGTGACATACACAAAAACTTGCAAAGATACCCAAGAATCTTGTCCTGAATAGGCACAATCATTTGACTCTCCAATACCCAGTCCCACCTTGATTGAAATGTACACTGTTTTGCTCAGAGTAGTGAATAGATGAATTATAATACTTATTCTAAGAAGCAAAAACAGGACAATAAATATCAAACATAATTATTTCAATACATCCCTAGAACTTTATGATAAGCTAACTTCTAACCTTTACCTAATCTGCTTAGAAATTCTGAATACTTAGAAATTCCAGTTAATTTTTCTGTGATTGATGGGAAAGTGTTTTATATTTTTCAATTCTCAACACAATATCAACAGAAAAAAAAGAAAATGACACAAGTCTGTCAGTAATTTAATTCATCATTAGCTATTTATACTCACGTTTTAATGTTTTACTATTTCATTGCCCTATTTCCTATTAAAATTGTATTAGTTTGGAAATTCTTATTTGTCTACATATTTCCTTCATTTCGAAAAGAAAACAAGTGTGAAGCCCTATACAAGAGAAAAAAATCAATTAAAAGTATCCAAGAAGGCTAGTGGGATCTGTTCAGTTTCGTTCACAGATTTTTTAATCATTTAGTAGCAATGACCAGGAAGTTGTTGCTCTTTGATTACTATCACAAACAACAGTAGCTTTCTTAAAATTACCCGCATATGACAACTTTAACACAAAATAACTTCTAAAATACGAAATTTTGTTAAAAATGGTGAAAGTGAACCGTGTTTACAGTGAGAAATTACACCAGTATACGAAGTTTCAAACTGTTTAGTTAAAAAGAATTAATTAAAAAATCTGTGAGCGAAGCTGAACAGACCCGGCTGGTGTGATTCATTTGTGTTGACAAATATCTGTTAAACAAAGTGTTAAAAATAGATAACATTTCTTGCTGAAACTAGTACAGAGAGAGTACAGTCAAATAAGTCAACTCCAGTACTTAGCTGAAACTTTATTTTATCAAGCAAATACTAAAATTATTTATTCCTCATGACACATTATCGTTTTCTATTGTTTTATTTTTATGTTATTTTTGTATAAACTGTTATAATCTTCTGCTATCTCACTTTCTACTTTGTGATTTCTTTAATGTCTATGGGCAACAATCTTCCTCATTGAACAAAAAACATAAGCAAAACATGAAATTAAAAATATTGTAAAAAAAAATAAAGATTATGAAAGGCAAAATATAAAATTTCAAATTATTTGATTATTTTCATATAATCATATTTCTACATAAATATTGCTTTATAAAACTTCAGTACCATTCTAAGGAGTTGAAAGTCAGGGTCTTTTATTTATATATATCATTTTGATATATCTATAAGGATTTTCTCAGAATCAAGAAATCTATGATTCTTCCATTAGATTATGATTTTTTATTATATACAGAAATGTCTTCAATTCATCCTTTCTTTTTGTTTTTTAAATTTGTATTTCTTGAATTGTAAATCAATAAAAGTGTAGGAAACTTATGTTGTTTGTTTTCCTGAGAAAGATATATGTTTGGTGTATTTATTAACAATGAGTTTAGAAATTGTACCATTCAGAAAATATTTAAACTATTTTTTTTTTGGTTTAGAAGATATTTTAAAATGTCATATTTAGGTAAATACTTATAAAAAAAACAAACAAAACATGTAAATAGAATACCTATCTCTCAAAAAATATCCTGAATGTCTTTGTGTATACATTATGTGTGTGTGTGTGTGTGTGTAGGTATGTATATATCTAGATTTGTGTATATACATATGAGTGTGTGTATATATATATATATATATATATATATATACATACATACATACATACATACATACATACATATATCAAGATAATACAGACTCCTGTCTGGTAGGAAATAAGTTTGTATTTAGATAGAAAAATTACCATTATCCAAGAACCTAGTTCTCCTTGTCTAAATTTTCATTTCTATTTTAAGTGTATGGTTACTTATGAAATCACTGTAATGTAAAGGAAGGTCAACAATGAAGGAAATAGGATGCTCATATTTTACATCAAATATTAATGGATTTTTTTTCATCTGAAATTTAAAACTGCCTAGAAGATTCTAGGCAGTTATCCCAACCCCAAAATAGAAAACTTTTGCCCATGGAATTAAATCTGAAACTATGTACCGATTTTACCTTTATGAAACAGAATTTTGTGTAATTTTGTACACTATACAATCTATTTTCTTAGTTCAGGAAAATTCTGGAAGTGTGTTGTAAACTTGAGCTCTGTAAGCAATACCGTTTATTTTTTATCTTTTGTTTGTGTTAGTTACTGGACTGTGGCAATGTTACTACACTACCTTGAAATGTTTAGTTGAACAAATCAACCCCAGCACTTATTTTTTAAGTCCGGTATTTACTCTATCAGTCTCTTTTGCAAACTCACTATGCTATAGGGATGTAAACAAACGAACACCGATTATAAAGTGGTAGGGGGTACAAACACAAACATAAAGACACACACATACATGTTTATATATGATGGGCTTCCACACAGTTTCTCTCTACTAAATTCATTCACAAGGCCTTTGACAGCCCAAGATTATAAAGAAAAGATTTTCCCAAGGTACAGCATAGTGGGACTGAACCCAAAACTACATGGCTACAAAGTGAGCTTCTTAACTACACACCCATGCTTGCTCATTATTATGAAACAAAAGTCTTCTAAATTGATAAATCAATGGTTAATCATTCAGTATTTAGTAGACTAGTCATGAGTAGTATAGTACTTGCATTTCTTACCAATTATATGACAGTAACCTAAAGTTAAAGACAATTATTTTACAATACATCATATATTAATTCGAGCTTATCACATCAAAAATCCATTTCTGATCACATTTTTTTCATATACAGTATATTTCAAATTAGATTATCCAATAAATTCTTTTCACAAAACATCGAGCATGGTTTACAAGGATTTTGCTACCATTTCTAGCATGAAAAAATCCCTATTTTGTTACATTTCTTTCTATAAAACATATCTATTTCCATCTGTATATCATCATATCATCATCATCATCATTTAACGTCCGCTTTCCATGCTAGCATGGGTTGGACGATTTGACTGAGGACTGGTGAACCAGATGGCTACACCAGGCTCCAAACTGTCTGCATGTGTATGTGTGTGTGTGTAAGTTCGAAGGTTTATGACTCGAGTTCCACCAAACCGATTTGATTGAAATTTCAGACATGCATTTGGTATGTTCCGAGGTATGTTTTAGTTATACCAAATGCTTCCATCAATGTTTGGTTTTCACAAAAACTCGATCGATAATTATCGATTTTTTCAAAAAGGCATCCGATTTTGATCAAACTTGACATACCTATGCATTCTTACCCAAGGTTTTTCATTTCGTTATTATTTTTTTCAAATTCCATTTCATTTGAGTACAGCACGGGAGAAACCGACTCAAAAAATGCCTTTAAGGTTGGCCATAGTGCCAGAACCATTGAGCCAATTTAAACCAAACTCGGTAAACGAATGCATTTTCACCCAACGAGTCTTATGCTATGGTTCATTTCATTAAATTGTGCTTTGTTTGAGCACAATTTGACAAACTAACATTCGAACAAAATGCCTTTGTAGCTCCTGAGGTAGCTCCTGATTTGTTTTTCTCAGAACACTGACCCCATTCCTTCTCCGATGCATAAACAATTAATCTCCACTATGGTGTGCACACACATTGTGACCCCACATGACCTCAAAATAGCCACTGCCAATAACACTAAACATCCAGCACTGAGGCTTTCCATTGCAATAAATGAAAGCGATTTCTATGTGTAGCATGAGACAGTTAAAACAATAACAGCCTCTGCACTGCACAAGCTACTGGTAAGTACATACTACTTCCTTCATCTGTTTCACAAGCAGTAGTAACCAGCGTTGCACAGGTCTTAATAAATTACCATGAAAGTGCGGAAACATGAGGCCTTACACTTGAGAAAAGACGGTTTGGGGCATGACATTGTTAAAGCAATAACCTTGGTAATCTCTTGAATCAAATCAATACTCAAGCTGCCTTTCAAAAAGTTATATTTTTGCATTGTTTATGGTTTCCGTGTACAAGTGCTTTCAGGTGAAACTGGGCCAAACCTCTGAACCACCAAACCGATTTGACTGAAATTTCAGATATACTTAGGTATGTTCTGAGGCATGTTTTAGTCATAACAACTGCTTCAATCAATGTTCGGTTTTTGCAAAAACTCAGTTGTAAAAAAATTGATGAAGCATCCTATCCGGATGCAGAAAAGGTGAGAATGTATTCATTCCCAGGATTCCCCTTACTCCCTTGGGAGCAGACATACCTTTCACCTTCAGAAGACTGCAATTCCCACTCTGGCCCAGCTTCACCATGTCTGTCAACAAGTCCTAGGGCCAGACTCTCCCTGTGACCAGACTTCTCTTGGAAGAGCCTTGCTTTTCCCACAGCCAGCTGTATGTTGCATGCTCCAGAGTTGGCAGTAGAGACAGACTGTTCTCATTAACACGTTGGGTGAAAACAAGAAACATTGTCTAGAATGAAGTGCTACGTATTTGCCAAAGCTGAAGTGGGAACACTATCGCTTTGCATGCCTATAATGGGGTACGCTCAAATACTTTTACTATTTTTCCCATATCAGACGGAAGCATCAGAAAAGGGCGCCTGCCTGTTGACACTCTGTGGGTTTATGAAAGGCATTTGTGTGGTGCTCCTACGATGGCAAAGAGGTGGCGATTCATTGCAGTTGCACAATAATAATAAGAAATAATGTTTTCAGACAGCTGCTACAAACAGACCAGCAGAAAGGCAGTTTAGGTATCGCATATTTGAGGACATTTCTGCTGCCTTCTATATGGTCGATTACCTCGAGTATGTTTATTCATAACATTAAAGTGACCAATTCAATGGAAAGGATACCAATTTACAAAATGCATGGTGGCTACTTGTTGGGCCTCTTGAGGGCGACATTCCAACTGTTGTGTGGTTGCATCATAAGAAGCTTGCTTCCCAACCACATGGTTCCAGGTTCAGTCCCTCTGTATGGCATCTTGAGAAAGTGTCTTCTACTATAATCTTGGGCCAATGAAGGCCTTGTGAGTGAATTTGAAAGTTGGAAACTAAAAGAAGCCCATCGTGTGTGTGTGTGAGTTTGTGTCTGTGTTTGTCCACTGCTTGACAACCAGTGTTAGTGTAGTTACGTCCCCATAACGGTTCCCTCTTAGGAAACTCTGAAATTGTTCAACTCATTCTCTTCCTATACATTTATCTGTGTGCTTCGTTGTATGGCTTTATTTGCAAGTGTATGGTTCTAATCTGCGCCGGGCTGAGGAGTAAGGTGTTGAAATCAGAAGAGCATTGCGCAAATGCAGTAGCCGAGGTAGGGATCAAAAAATTTTCTCAAGTGTAAGGCCTCATCTTTCCGCAGTTGAATGGTAATTTATTAAGACCCGTGCAATGCCTTATACTACTGCTAGTAGACTATAAAGTCTAACTTTTCACTGATCCATATACTCAGTTTATAAACACATAAATATCTTATAAAATCACAAAATGATGTGTATGTGCTCATTAGATGGCTTGCATCATTGTTTTGGCACAAATTTTGAGAAAATGATGCTTATACTGACCCCATGCAAGTTCCGTTATTAATTTGTTATCTTTGTTAATTGTCCACTATGGTAGAAGATTCTGCTGTTAACAAAAAGTAAAACAGAATTTTGAAGACATCTCAATATTAAAATGTCTTATAGTAATATAAGATTCAGGCAAATTTCTTTGGTGCTAACGTAGCTATTTTGATGCTATGAGAGTTAAACAAGAACAAAATAAAACAGTTTGAAGATGTATTTTATAATTGTGAAGTAGATTGCCAGGACAAGATGTTTAGTTGAGATTGTAAACATGGTTTCATCCATTTAATAAATTTTCAGTGGAAGATGTGAATGGAAAAGGCATAAGTGTGGTTGCATCATAAGAAGCTTGCTTCCCAACCACATGGTTCCAGGTTCAGTCCCTCTGTATGGCATCTTGAGAAAGTGTCTTCTACTATAATCTTGGGCCAATGAAGGCCTTGTGAGTGAATTTGAAAGTTGGAAACTAAAAGAAGCCCATCGTGTGTGTGTGTGAGTTTGTGTCTGTGTTTGTCCACTGCTTGACAACCAGTGTTAGTGTAGTTACGTCCCCATAACTTAGTGGTTCAGCAACAGAGACTGATAGAATAAATACCAGGCTTAAAAAAAATGAAAGCACTGGTGGTCGATTCATTCACCTAAAACATCAAGGTGGTGCCCCAGCATGGCCACAGTCTAATGACTGAAACAAGTAGAAGATAAAAGATACCTGAATATTCTTAAATGTTGCATGAAGTGATAGGAACAAGGGTTTGTTATGAGAAAACAGCAAGTAAATTGTATAATTATGGATTTTAGGTTATCAAAGAGTGTAGTATTCAGGTTTTTAGAAGCACTTCTTGAGCTTTACATTCTGAGCTGAAATCTCACCAAGGTTAATTTTGCCTTTCATCTTTCCAGGTTTAATAAATAAAGTATCAGTCAATTACTAGGGGTCATGCAATCAGCTTGCCTCTCCCCTAATATTTTGATATTGCTGTCTTTGTGCTAAAAATTAGAAAGAATCATTATTATTATTATTATTATTATTATTATTATTATTATTTATATTTGACTTTAGATACTTTGCTTCAGCGAATAGTAAGTAAATCTTGTTTCGGCAGTTGATAACTTCGGAAAGGTTTTCTTCAGTTTTTCATAGAATGTTTTGGCTAGTCTTTTAACACATGTAATTAAAAAATTGCTTGAATATACAATTCATTTGCAGAATATTTAATAATTTTTGGTTATAATATTTGAGAAGTGTCAAAGTAAAACAGAAGCTAGATTGAAAACTTGAAGAAATAGAAACTAGCTTGAAAACTCAAGTATAATCGATGAATTTGTATCACGACTCAAGGCTTCCAGACTAATGTTTTATCAATGTTGAAATACTTTGTATTCAAGGTTGAAATTCACATATTGTAAAGTCATAGAAGTTTTTCAAACTAAAGCAGATTATATTATCTTTGGTAACATAATATAAAATGATATCAAATAATTTATCATCTTTGTTCAACCAGTTTTCTTCCAGTTAGTTTTATTCTATCAAGCTAAATTGTTTCAATTTATGTCTTTCTACTCTTTTCTATAAGCAATTATCAACTTTAGTAATGGCCTATAATCATTTTATTCTTGATCTTTTCAATGAACAATAAAATTATACTAATGCAAGAAGCAGTACACAAAATTGGGAAAAGCTAAGTAAACAATTTTGTGATTATTTAAGATACTACAGAGAAAGAAAAAGATATGCTCAGTTGAATTCTATATGCAAGACCTGTTGTACAGAGAAAAAAAATGCATACATATACACATGTGTGTGTATAAATATGTGTATGTATGTGCATGTATATATGAATATATATACATATATATGAATATGTATACATACATATGTACATATTCATACGTATGTACACATACACACACTCACTCACTACCTATATATATATATTGTTATGCATGATTTCAAAGACTAACTATGAAAATTTCCATTTCATTGCACTTTACATGATATATCACCAACAGACAAATTCGACTTTTTA
Organism: Octopus bimaculoides; assembly: GCF_046866305.1. Classification (NCBI taxonomy): domain Eukaryota; kingdom Metazoa; phylum Mollusca; class Cephalopoda; order Octopoda; family Octopodidae; genus Octopus; species Octopus bimaculoides. The sequence continues at coordinate 37,833,281 of NC_142941.1, read as the reverse complement.
CCAGCAATGAACAAAATTTATTACTCTGTCCTAATTCTGTTTTACAGCCTATGATTTCTGATCTAAAACCACACTAGGAACTAGGAGAACAACAGCAGATAAAAGTGATAAAGAGATTTTTCTCATTAATAATGTTATTTTCTCCTTGACTTTGTTCACTCAAATTAATTTTTTTCAAGCACAAGTCAAATAGATTATGATTTGTCTGCATATACATATTTATTTAGTTAGAATTAAATGGACAGAAGAGAAAGAAACAATAAAACATGTCATTGACATTATTATGATTTTTATTCTAATGAAAGCGCTTCCTGATATTACCTTTCAAATGAAATAGTCTAACTAATTTCAAGTTCTCATGTTATGTTGTACTGATGAGCCCAGAATAAGGATGAAATAGTGCAATCTACAACTATAGGAAAGTTCAATAAATGGATTGTATGGAAATATAGAAACACAATACAGTCTTCCATTCATAAGAAAAAGACCCAAGAAGATAAGGAAAAAAGAACAAACAGGGGATAAGTTACAAACCATGAAACCGCTCTGTCCCCTGAAGGAGACTTCTCACCTTCTCTGTCATCTTATAGTTGTAGTCTCTCTCTCTTTCTCTCGTACTCTATAAGCAATAATAAACTGCAGCAGCAGCAGCTGTGGTCACCAGTCAAGTAACCACGTGCTTCTAAACACTATTTGGAAGCAAATGCAAAAATTCAGGAGAATCATTTTATCAATCCAATGCTATTACATTTGGTGTGTGATAGGTTAACATTACTTCAATTTATATGGACGCAGTTAAAGTTCTACATTGCTCTTAAACTTTAGGAAACCATTTTCTTCAATAGATCTATCATGGAATAAAAAGGCTCACTCTTTTATATATGCAGCATTTTAAATTTATTCAAATTGCAATCCTTAAGTGGCAGCTATCCTAAAGTTGAACTTCAAAATTATGAGGTTTAACAGATATGTTTTGCCATTTGTGCATGGTTTAGGTAAATATTGCTGACTAAAATTCTAATTCTAATTAACTCTACAAAATAAACGTCATATGATTGGATGCAATTTTTAATGCATTTCACAGTAGGTGAAGCTAAGCACATTGTCAAGGGCAGAATTGTTTTCATAATTTATCAAATAATCTACAGCATTTTTTTGTCAATCTCAAGAATGTAATCATTTATCTAGCATCAACATAATGGCATCCATTTTAACATGCTAGCAGCCAAAATTTATTTTAAGTATTTGTAAATTCAGATTTACATTTATAAATATGCTGTGCCATGCTTTCTATAGAATATCATACAATTTTGTATAATATTCCATATTATATTACAAAAGAGCAGAATTGTTAGAGCATCAAACAAAACACAATACCTTACAGCATTTAATCGTGGCCCTTTACATTCTAAGTTCAAATTTGACTTTGTTTTTCATTTTTCTGAGGATTGATAAAATAAGCACTAGGCAAGAAATGGGATTGGATCAATCAACTATACTCTCTCTCTCTCTCTCTCTCTCTCTCTCTCTCTAAAATTTAAAGTCTTGTATTTACATTAGAAATCAGTATTATTTTACCAAAGGCATGCATTTGGAAGAAACAAAGTGTTTGACAAAATGCCTTGTATTATTTAGTTGTAGCAAGGTGGCAAGCTGGCAGAATCATTAGCACACTGGGCAAAATGCTTTATATTCTGATTCCAAATTCCACAACAGTTGACTTTGTTTATCATCCTTTTGGGGGTTGATAAAAAAAAAAGTAACAGTTGAGCACTGGGGTCGTTGTAATCGACTAAATCTCTCCCCTCAAATTTCAGGCCTTGTACTACAGTAGAAAGGACTGTTTGGCTATGTCTAGGACAGTGGATTGGTAGAATCATTATTGCGTGAAACAAGATGGCATATTTTTGTGGTCAAAGTTCAAATTTTGCTGAGATTGACTTTGCCTTTCACCCTTTCTGCAGTGTTGATGAAATATAGCATCATTCTACTACTGGGATCCAAGTTGTCTACCAGTGCTGTTCAGTTGTCTACCATTTCTTTCATCACTATTCAAACTCTTATGAGGGATATATGAATCTATTTCCACAGGAATTCCAGCCCCTTCTTTACATACTTTACTGAAGAGAAAATCTAACCATTCTTCTATAACATGGCAACACTTAAGAAGTGATTTACTTTTATTTCCTCCCCTGATTCTAAATTACTACATCTTCTAAGTATATATTAGCTGTACTAATCAAACCTGGCTTCCAGGAAACAAAACAAACAAACAAAAAAGGAATATAAGAAAACTAAATCATTTGCTCATTCTTACCTAATCTTATGCACAATGTGTACAATTGATACTACTACCTGGATTATTATATTTCTTTTCTATGATATCTTGAAAAATGCTTACTTTCTTTGTTGCGTGATTTAAGCACTAAGGTAACTAAGCAGCCAAAAAATACAAGTTCTAATCTCTAATTGTCAGATGAAGTTTCCCAGTCACTATCTGATGTATGCTCCTTTTATAAAAGGAAAAGGAAGACAAAAGCTAAGTCCTTCCTCTGTTGACTGAAGCTTTAAAGTTCCTGAAAGAAGATTAAAGCTTTCTATAAATCTAGAAGGATGAATATAAGGCTAGAAATATTAAACATATTTTAATGTTCCTCTTATGTCATTGAGATACTATATATTCAGCATTATGAATTAAGCTTTTGAAGTAGATCATTCCAAACACTGCATTGTATTATCTTCACAATAACTAGCTTTTCCTTAAGCCTTCTCTTCCCAACACCACCACTACTGTATCAACATCATCTATCAATTCAGCCAAATGCAGTAAAGTCATGTTCTTTTTCTTCAGTGTATAGTCCTGCAGAATGGTATATTGCCACTTGTCCCCATCAGGCTTAAACTTTCGTGCTTTGATCTAAGTACTTTATGTTTGAATATTGTAATAGTGTATGTGTGTGTGCGTGTGTGTATGTGTGTGCGTGTGTATGTATATATATATATATATATATATTAGACTATACATACATACACATACATGCATATATATACTCATTATACACACAAACACATACACACACATATATATACATGTAAATACATATATCTTTGTATACACACATATTCATATAATGTATACATACACATGTATATACATTATATATATATATATATATATATACATACACACACATATATTGTATTTGAAGCAGTCAATTACAGCAATCATTTTCTGAATTCACTCATGCTCAGACAGTTTTTCACATTTACATTATTTATTTACTTATCAAACAAAACAACTTAGACTTATTTCGATAAGGTGTATGGTCAATATTTTTTTTTGTAGTACTTATATCTTATTTAGCCCCAGGATAGCAATGATCAGGCATACCTATGATCAAAGGTGTTCCAACCAGGCCTATCCCATCTTTTATTTGACAAAATATGTAAGAGCACTTAATCCAAAACCTAATGTTTTACTTTTCTTTAAGATGACAGAATGCAATTTAAGGAGATTTGGCTGCTATTTCTAATAGGCTGAATGATCAAGTGATACTTCCTAAAATCCCAATATATTACTGGTATATAGTCTGTCAATACTGAGTGGGGAAATTAACATTTGAATATTGAGTCTAAAAGGGAAGAAGCAAAATCCTACTTCGACATTTTTTTATTTTTGTTATATTTTCAGCATTTCTTTCCCTTTTGTTGTTGTTTTTTGCAGATCTCCATCACTTTCCTTACTGTTTCACCATATTCTCTTATTGCTCCAGCTTTTGTTCTTGGTGTTTTATAATTTTTTTGTTGTTGCTCAACTATTTTTTTTTCTTAGCCTTTTGCTATTTTGCAGAAAACTTTGCCATTTTCCTGCTGTGTTTCCAATTTACTAAATGTACTACTGTTTATCTTAGTCCTCCACCATTTACTTGGTACTCTACCATTTTCTTTGCTGTTCTGTTTTTTATCTTTATTTTTTACTTGTTTCAGTCATTAGATTGCGGCCATACTGGAGCGCTACTTTCAAAGATTTAATCAAACAAACTGACACCAGTACTTTTAAGTTTGATACTTATTCTACCATTAATTTAAAGGGACATAAACAAACCAACAAGCACTAATTGTCATGGTGGAGGGGACGAACACAGAGATATACACATTTCTACAGCTAGTGTACTCTGCTGGATGTACATCATCAGTGTACATGTGTGACAGTGTTAGAGTTTTGAGGGAAGAGTTGGGCATAAGAGGAATTTGATGCAGTTTGCAAGAGAGAAGACTGTGCTGGTTTGGTCATGTGATATGTATGGATGTACACAGCTGTATAGCTCCCACTATTCTAAAGCATCTGGTGAAAATGTGGTTCAGGGTGCAACTTTTTGCAAATTGATATTTTCTCCTTGTTTCAGATTTGAAGTTAGCAAAAGGTGCAAAATTATCACAAATTGCAATAGAGATTTAATTTAGAATTTAATTTGCTATACAATCAATGCAAAAGAGTTTCCTGAGGAACATGTAATAAATGAAAGTATTTTTTATGTTATTTGTGTCAGTCATTAGACTGTGGCCATGCTGGGGCACAACCTTGAAGAACTTTAGTTGAATGTATTGACCCTAGTAATTATATTTTTTAAAACCTGATACTTGTTCTGTTGGTCACTTTTGATGAACCACGAAGTTGGCTGCCATGGTTTCTTAGCAATATCAGTATGCTATTTCTTGCAGAAGATTGGAAGCAACTGAAGAAAACCACCAAGAATATAACCATGATAGCTGAGACCAGATCAAGGTTGTTGTGGTTGATAAGAGACAGCAGATAGAAGCTTACTATCAGTAAAGGCTAATTCACACCTTGCTACCCCATTCAAGGAAACAGTAAAGCTTAGAAGGTGAAACGCTTGTGACTCAGAGATAGCTGCTGAAAATACAGAAGTGTTTCCAAAATAGCAATAGTTTTAGTCAACATTTCAGTCAACATCAGAAGTGTTTGCAACATCTTTAAGTAAATCCTGCAGTTTCTGTATGGACCAAAGCATCTTTGACGTTTATTTTACCTACACCAAATACACACAAACACACACATTGTCAAATCTGAAATCATGTGGCTGGAAAGCAAACTTCTTAGGAAAGTCATTCATGCATCTTGTATGTGTGTATATATATATATATATATATATATATATATATATATATATATAAGGTTTTACTTTTTGTAATGAGGTAAAAAACCAAGGCTGTGTACATAAAGAACATTATATATATATATATATATAATATATATATATATATATATATATATATATATATATATATATATATATATATATATATATATATATATATATATATATATATATATAATGTGTGTATGCATGTGTATGTGTGTGTGTGTGCTTGCACTTGTGTGTAATAACTGCAACTTCTGGTTTTTTCATTGTCTCCCACTTTTGAATCATCTATGTGGAATCCAAAGAGCTCAAACGTCCTATGAACTTTTAAAATTGTACTGGCATATTGTATGTCTTAAATCTCAGAATAATAAGCTCAAAATATTGACAAGATGACCATAGTTAAAATCACTCACTAACTGAATGCATTATATGATCAGTATTCTTTAAATACCATTTTCTCTGACATTTTCTTCTAACACCATAAAGGGGTAACATATAATATAAAAGATGCTATATATACCACTCAACATAGACTTCCATGATTAGTTCTTATCCATGACCAGTTCAGCATTTTGCTAGATCCTCATTAGGTTTGCTGAAGCAGAACTGGGCAGGGCTACCCAATGGAAATAATTTTCTTCCATTAGCTATTGTTATGGTGATGTAAATATTAAACATGTAAAGAGACAATAATATCGATATTGGCCTCTGTCTGTCTCTCCCTCTTCCTCTGTCTGTCTCTCCCTCTTCCTCTGTCTGTCTCTCCCTCTTCCTCTGTCTGTCTCTCCCTCTTCCTCTGTCTCTCTCTCTCTCTTCCGTATTTAGTCAGCAGTATTTGGTTGACTTAACTCTGCCCCCACCAACAAACAGTGCACCAAAGGACAACTCTCTATTTTTGCAAGCTCCTGAAGAATTACTGACTTCTTTATATTCCTCCTTTTATGTTTTTGCAACATATTTTCCTTATACTGTTCCTCTCACCATCCTATCATTTTTGCCTCATCAGTTCTTTTGGTAATTTTTCAGCTCCAACCAGTTTTCATATTTTCTATTGTTTACCTATTATGTATTGAAGAAGAATTCACATTAGGGGGTTCCAAATTCTCTTTTGTTATATTCTTAAATGTTTTTTCTTTTCTTTTCTTCTTTCCTCTGCAACTCAGATATATTACAAACTCCGAAGCAACATAAAAACAACACAACAAATTCTTTACTTGAGATAACTGTATTTTATTATATTTTTCTAGTTGCTTTATTTACTTCTTTGTTTGTTTATGCGTTTGTTGTTTATCTATATATATGATTGCGCAAATGTGAGTGTATATGTATGCATGCATGTGTGAAACACACCCTGAACTCGAACAAGTGTATCATTATTTTTGTACTTACACATGGTTTACTGATTGGAAATGCTGCTGCTTGTTCTGATACGGAAACTTTATATGTTGTTTCTCCAGAAACATAGCAATATCTCCAATCACAAAGACCTCAGTACTCTATTTACTAACCACTCCACTCCACTCCATTATCATGATGGTGATTGTTGTTGTTATTGTTGTTGTTGTTCTTCTTATTATTATTATTATTTTCATCATCATCACCATCATTATTAGTGTAGCTGTTGTTATTGCTGTTGTTGTTATTGTTATCATTATTTCATTCAATGTCATCATATCACTTTTCTTTGGCAAGTCAGCAAACTGTTCTTTTTCTCATTTACATGCTGTATTTTCTTTTTTTTTTTCGGTTTATATTTTTGTTTCCCTCCACTTTTTTTATGATACAAAGAAAAAAAGGAAAAAAAACTACCTTAGTCACAAGACAATTTTATTGTTGGCAGATTCTGTTAATATTTTTACACATTCAAAGTACTGTAAATAGAAATAGCAAAGAAAAGAAAAGAAAAGTAAAAACACTACAAACAGTTATTTGCATGTGTACTTTCTTTAGCTTTACAACCCTGTAAGATAATTACCCAGCTTGCTGTGCGTGCACAGGAAGATAGCTACTAATAACCTCATTCACTCTTTTACCATCGTGACCACCCATTCCCCATAACACTACTCTTGCCATAAAATCCCAATTCGCCTCTCTCCTTACATCCTTATTATGGATATGTGCTCCAATGCTATATTCGTGAGCAATGATTTCAATCTCGTTTAATGAGATCCTGACAACTTTTATCTGCTTTCACCGTCAAAAACATAACTCTACTTGTACTCAACATGAGCCAAGCTCTATTTTCTCTCAAACATAAAACTCAAACTGTTCTCTCTTTGCAAAAATTTTTCAGCTCACAATTTCCAACAATTCAGTTCAGAATTTCAAACAATTCATGTCTGCTTTATAAACTTGTTACAGAAACATTTAGCTTTCAAAAAAGAAATAACATTTTTTTCCCCCACAAAGCAGCTAGTTAGCTTTGTTCATTTGTTTTTTTTCCCCCCTTTTCACTATTTGCTATCTGTTTTTTTTTAAATCTAATGATCAAAAATACAATCTATATTTTTAGAATGAAATCTCTTCCTACTGGTTATTGGTGATATATTATAAATGACTTCAGCTATTTAGCTCTAAATATTAAATCCCAGACTACAACAATCAGCTCAATAATCATTTTACCATGCCCTGAACTAGCAATATTTATACTTAATAACTGCACATTTCTCTTCTTTAACACTCTTTTGTGACTATATTTCGAATTCCTAATGCCCTTGTGTTTTCTACTTTATATTCAGTAAAATGAACATGTTTGGAGTGATTCACCAAAATATCCCTAACTTTATATAAATATATATATATATATATATACAAATATATATATATATATATATATATATATATATATATATATATATATATATATATATATACATACATACACATATATATGTGGATAATATTCATGTGTGTGTGCGTATGTCTGCGTATTAGTGCAGAAAGTAGGGAGTTGGCAAAGTCGTTAAAGTATTAAATAATGTGCATTGTGATAGTTGTTCCAGATCCTTGCACACTGAGTTCAAACCACAGCAAAATCAGCTTCACCTTTTGTCCATTTGAGGATCAACAGATATTGTGCTAGGGTTGATTCTCAAATTCCCCTTTGCTGTCTCCAGAAGAAATCAGGTGAGGTTAATCCAGGAGAGAATGAACTCTACCAGATCAAAATATGCACAAGCTGCATCATATGCCATGACAGCACTTCTATGGCTCCCACAAGAGTTGAGGGTCGAAAGCAAGGTATAATGCCTTCATAATTATTTAATATAATGGCATGGGCTTGACAGGTCAACAGAAGCTGGAGAGCTAGAAGACTGTGCCAAGCTCCAACGTCTGCAACAGAAACTATGCTTTAGTATGATATTCTATGGCTGGTTGTTCTTTCTAATATCAACCACTATACAAGGTGTACTGAGTGCTTTTTATGTGGCACCAGCACAAATACATATTACATTAATGTTGCCCAATTAAAATCTTGTGATATATGCATTTTAATATGAGTGGTCTAAGTTGGGTTAATTAAAAAGATTAAATAAAATCTGTTTTGAGTTAAAGGCAGATGTGTCGATGAAGTGATGAACAACAGGCCTGAAGGATAAGAATTTGTTTCATCACTGGTGATGCACTGAGTCTCTGGTTCAACTTTTACAAGTTCAGCCCACATTACCATAAATAGATACTATACGACCATTACAAAAAAGGAATATTGTATAACTGGATAATGTTCTTCTGGGTACTATATTCATTAGGAAAAAAGAATGGAATACTTTTAATAAGAAGTTGGTCAAATCAGGAATAATCTAGGGCTCAACAACAATTGCAATGCCAATAATGTTTTTGCTACCATCTCAGAATGATTTTTATTTTGACAAGTAAATTAACACAATCTGAGATACATAACACAGGAATATAACAATTTCTCATTTAGGTAATATAGTGAGTTGAAAACCATTGATCAACTGTGATTATCTTTTACTTGTTTCAGTAACTGGACTGTGGCCATGCTGGGGCACTACTGTGACATGTTTAGGTGAACAAATCAATACTAACATTTATTCTATTGGTCTTTGTTGGCAAAACATTAAATTACTGGGACATAAACAAATCAAAATCGATTTTCAAGCAGTGGCAGCAGAACCACCACAACCACAACCACAAAGAGACATAATGCATACACACACATATATATGATGGGATTCCACATAGCTTTCATCGCCCACGAAACACTGGTTGGCCTGGAGCTATTGCAGAAGACACTGGTTCAAGGTGTCATCCATTAGGACTGAACCAGAAACCATATGGTTAAAAAGTGAGCTTCTTGACTACAAAAGTAATTGGTAGGCAAAAACATTATCCGGGAGTGTTTAAAACCAAGGAGTGATAGGCAAGGGAGTTAATCTAATATAACCATTTTAACAGCACCTCCTGGTATCTTGTATGGTATCTTTAATGGAGTTTGCCCTGTTGCAACCATTCAGGCTAGGTCTCCAATTCAAGGATGCCTTACTCCTTCCCTCCATCCCTATTACCAGTCTTGAAGGACCTATGATGAGAGAGAGTCATGGGCACTAATTTGTTTCCTGATTAAAGAATTAAAAAAGATACCTTTTAAAATACAGTGATGACAATAACAATAACAATCATCATCATCACCATCATCATCATCATCGTTTAACGTCTGCTTTCCATGCTGGCATGGGTTGGACGGTTTGACTGAGGACTGGTGAGCCAGAGGCTGCCCCAGGCTCAGTCTGATCTGGCAAAGTTTCTGCAGCTGGATGCCCTTTCTAATGCCAACTACTCCGAGAGTGTAGTGGGTGCTTTTACGTGCCCCCTGGTATGAGGGCCAGTCAAGCGGTTCTGGCAACGACCATGCTCAAAAGATGCTTTTACATGCTACCTGCATGGGAGCCAGTCTATCGGCACTGGCAACAACCACGCTCAAATGTTGTTTTTCACGTGCCACCAGCACATGTGCCAGTAAGGCAACACTGGCGACGATCATGCTCAAATGGTGCTTTTCATGTGTCACCGGCACAGGAGCCAATCCATGGCCCTGGTAGCGATCATGCTTGGATGTGCTTTCAAAGTTCCACTGGCATGAGTGCCAATCAGGCGGTACTGTCATTGGCCACATCAGCAATTTTGATTTGTTTACACTTGCTTCAATAGGTCTTTGCGAGCAAAGTTCATTGTCCAATGAATGAAGGGTACTCATAAGTGGGCCGGTTACACCCCACATTCGGATGTGCTTTTAACATTCTACTGGCACAAGTGCTAATCAGGCAGTACTGTCATCAGCCATGTCAGCGGCTCAATAGGACTTCACAAGCAAGGTTTATTGTCCAATGAATGAGGGGTGTTCATAAGTGGGCTGGTTACACCCACTGGCATAGGCCATGGACTATGGTCTCACTTGGCTTGTCGGGTTTTCTCAAGCACAGCATATCTCCAAAGGTCCCGGTCACTAGTCATTGCCTCAGTAAGGCCCAATGTTCGAAGGTCATGCTTCACCACCCTATCAATAACAATGATTATGAAAACAATAATGATAAAAATAATGATGATAATAATGATGACTATAGTAATGGCAATGATGATTACTATATAAGCAGTACGTTTAACTAATGATGAGAATGAAATTGCATTAATTAAAAATAAATTTTACAGCTGAATCCTATATATATCTGACTTCTGTTTCATGCAAACTCAAATCATATCTGCTTATTGTTTTTTCTATGTTTGTCTTAGTGACTGAAGGAGGTGAGCTGTTTATTCAAGTGAAACTAGACTATTTTAAAGAAGAAATTGGAAGTTGTAATGATCATGCCTTTCTCACAGAAATTAGTGATATAGGTAAAGCATGGTAAATATGTCTAAGAATTAAAGTTGAGTGGTTTACCTTAGATTACTAAAAGCTAATCTTCTATTCCACCACACTAACACCTTTATCTCATACTAACCCTCAGTATGTTTTCAAAATTACTTTCCAACAATATGCTTCTAAATTCTTTAATCTTGCCATAATTCATTGCTTAGATCTAATAGATTTTGTTTGGCTTAATCCTTCACCCAGTTTTCCTTGCTGAATACTACATACATTACACAAAGACTTGTTAGTATAAACAGTAGCAGGCAATGTGTGCATGCTTTTAATTTTGACTTCTGTCTGTGTATTCATACACACACACAACACACACACACACGCACACACACACACAAAAACACAAACACACAGATACACACACAAATACATACACATATACAAATAATAAATGAGTATATGCATATATACGTACATGTATGGACATACCTACATCTAGATGTATATATAGATGCATATCTGGGTACAGTACGTTGCAAAAAAACGTGGACAAAATGATAAACAGAGTACAGAAAACACACAGGCCACATAGAGAACATTTCCTTCATCAGCTGTCATATACAAATATACATTTATAAAGAGAAACATATATATACATATATATATGCACACACATACATGCATTTGAATGCATGCATGTCTGTGTGTCTGCACATGTGTGGGTACAGTTAAATGCTTAGTTATAAACCTTGAAATCTGCAAGAAAACAAAACCAACTATTAATATAAAAAAAATTGTCCATCATCTTTTATTCTGACAAAATATTTTCATTTTTATTTCATATCTACTTATAAGCTTGCTTAGTTTTCTCAACATGTCTCAGCCGATTTCTATGGCATTTCTTCAAAATATTCACAATTTCAATTCAATTAGAGAATATGTCTGTCTACTGCAGCACCATATTCGTTCAACAGTTTTATGCCATATGGTAGTTCTTCTTACTTAGGTCTGTGTTCATTATGCATTTGTAATGCACAAAGTGTTATTTTACACACCCACCTCTATCCACCAGCAGATTCATTCTTTCTCGCTAGCTACTTAGGCTGCTTTCCTTCTATAATACTTATCTTTTCCGGTTGGCTGAATTAAACACACATGAATGATCAGGAAAAAAATATCCAATGTCACTGCATATTTTTGTGTTAGACTATAGGCTCTGTTGGTTATAAGGTTAAATGTCTTCTATTATTATTTTTGTTTATTTTTTTTTTCTCACTCTTTGAAGGAATCTAATTTATTGACTTTCCAAGAAAAAAGACAGCTAATTAGTTTTAATTTATCAAAATACTTCAGTGTTTATTCAGTTATTTCTATAGCTTTCTCCTACATTAGTTTTGGTGATTCTAATATTCTTCTTTCTATAATAAGTTATAGTGCTCTTGCAGAAGTGAAGTATATATAATATATATTCTAAACATAGTTACCAAGACAACAGAATTTTAATCACAATAAGTTCAATTTTAGATTTCAAATTTGCTGATCCAGTCAATCACAATGAATAAGTTAAATGCTACAGAAATATATAAAATACCTTCTAAATTTGAGATAAGGCTAGCAATTGGTGGGTTGAGCTTAGTCAATGCCATCAATCTCGGTACTTGATTGATACTTTATTTTACTGACCCTGCCCTCACAAAAGAATGAAAGGTAAAGCTGACCCGAGCAGGATTTGAACTTAGAAATAAAAAGCTGAAACAAATGGCACAAAACATTTATTTCCAACACTGGAACAATTTTACCTATTCCCCACCTTCCAAAATGAAAATGTATAAATAAAATGATAACCAAAATATACAAAGATCTAGACAAGTTATTTTTAAATGGTGTACTACAGCATATTGGTGTGCCACTAGTTGTAACTAGAGGTAGTGCAAAAATAATAAAACAGTGTTTAAAAAGTAAAGGCACATAGCCTAATGGTTAGGTTGTTGGCTCACAATCATGATGCTATGGCTGAATGTCATGTGTCCTTGAGCAATGTATTTTAATTCATATTGCTCCTGTCTGCTTGACTGAAAATGACTATCAGCTTAATGTTGGTGATTTTCTCTCCCCCCCCCCTCTCTCTCTTCTTTCAGCTGTAGAGGGTTGGAAGGGAGGCAACTATAACAATCAACAAAAGGATGGTACATGCTAGCAAGTCTTGCAAACAGCTATGTTTTATATTTTAAAGAATGTGAAAGAATACAGTGAATTTTTAAACACAGTCATCATTCACATACCCACACATATGTTAAATACAGATGTGGCTGTGTGGTAAAAATTTTGCTTCCCAACCATAATGTTTTCGGTTCAGTCCCACTGCATGGCACCTTGGGTAAATGTCTATTGTAGCCTTAAACCAACCAAAACCTTCTGAGTGGAGTTAGTAGATGGAAACCTAAAGATAACCATCACATATATATATATATATATATATATATATATATATATATGTGTGTGTGTATGTATACATGTGTGTATGTATACATGTGTGTGCGTGTGTGTGTTTGTGTATGTGTGTGTGTGTGTGTGTGAGAGAGAGAGAGAGAGAGAGAGAGTGGTTGTATGTTACTGTTTCGTTACTTTGATATTGTGTGATAGTTGAAACCGGTATCACCTTCATTTTCAATTTTCTGTGCAAACTTGTTTGCTCATGAGGAAATATTATCTTAGTTGGAAACAGGTGAGATTTAGTGTCAGAAAGGGCATCCAACCATCGAAAATTTGCCACAACAAAATTCAGCCCAGCTCATGTGAGCATGGAAAAGAGGACATTGATACTTTTATAGGGTGGCCCAAAAGTCACAAAGGTGTTAATAATTAATTTATGCTGTTTTAAATTCATGGAAACTTAGCACCACATACAGTATATCTATATCATTATCATCATCATCATCATTTAATGTCCATTGTCCATGCTGGCATGGGTTGGATGGTTTGATGGGCTGGCATGCTGGAAGGCTGCACGAGACTCCAGTCTGATTTGGCATGATTTTCTATGGCTGGATGCCCTTCCTAATGCCAACCACTCTGAAAGTGTAATGGGTGCTCTTACATGCCATTTGCATGACACTGGGGTGCATTTATGTGCTACTGGCACAGGTGCCAATTTGTGTGATACCAGTATCTGCCATGACTGTGATTTTGCTTGGCTTGATGGGTCTTCTCAAGCATAACATAATACCAACAATTTTGGTCATTGCCTCTGTGAGGCCCAACACTTGAAAGGAACTCAGCCACATTGCCTCCATGAGGCCCAACGTTCAAAAGATGTTCTTTACATGCCACCAGCATGGATGATATAGGAAATATATGTACATTAGGAATGAAGAGTCCCATTTTATGAATTACAAATAAAATAAATGTAATTAAAACAAATTTATTAAACTTTTAGACCTCTCTGTGACTTTTGAACCACCCTGTATGATGGTAGTGATGATAATGATATATCATAATATGGGCTCCATGAGACAAAAAGAGAGAACTTTATACAAATTATATTAAATTTTATTATTTAATAGTTTTTAATTTTCAGGATAGTTAAGTTTGCTTATCTGAGTTCCACCAATCATTTACAAAATAAAAGACAGAAGAATTAAGATTCCAAGAGTATCTTCGTTGTCTGTGTTACATAAAACTCCTTAATATAAATGCTGTTTTTCTCACCAATTGCAATTTAATGTAATGGGGAATAATTAATGGTTAACCTACTGGATTACTTTACTTGGTGCAATTAGCATTGCAAAATATATAGAAAAATCTCTCAATTGCATACTAATGACATTTAAAACCATTTAATAAATGTAACTAGTTATTCAGAAGCTGATAAACAAAAAGAGGAGGTAAGCATTAGCATTAAATGTATGAGACATTTATATTAGGTTGGTGTGGAAAGTTCAATAGTTGTATATTTTCATGTAACTGTGGGAGTCTTGAAGGGTGTGGTTGCACCAGAATGAGTAAGAAATGTAGGTTACTGGTCAAAAAAATAACTATTGTTGCTATTTATGTATAACAAGTCAGGTTGTTCAATTGGTTTTCAAAAATTTTAACAAATCCTTATAAAAGTGGTGGCACTGGATAAAGTTTAAAGTGTTTAAATATTTATATGAGGCTTTGGTGCTATTATGTTAGGTGATCTTTTCTGCAGTATATAATTTACATCATCTTATGTTCATAAATTTTCCACTTTATTCGATTGTCAATTTTATTCTTTTTTAATCTCAGTATAATTAGAAACAGTTGTTGTTTTTCTCTCACTGATACACTTGAAAGAAGTAGTGTGGCTGGTAAATCATTTCTTAAACTTGCCTTTTACCATTCTTATTCAACATACACAATTTGTTTATTAGTTAGAGTAAGATAGTTATTAAACATCCTACTTCCAATATATTTTACATGAGAGAAAGACGCAATTAATATCATGGAGGTTTGAGTAAGATACATAAGTATGTACATGATTACATGAAAAGCCTCTTGGAATCCAGTTATAATACATTACATGTTAAGATAACCAACTTGAAGTAACAAATTTATTAGCCCTGGTATCTATATATACAAATATATGTGTGCATGTTTTTTTTTGTGTGTGTGTGTGTACGTACGTGTGTGTTTATATGAGTAAGCATGTGTGTGCCTGTGCTTTTTACAACTGACATCTGTTAAGGTTTTGACATGCGGTGTTGTGGTCAGTCCACTTGTCAACAAATCATCTACTCACTTTGCCCTTTTGTGAGATTCCTTAATACTTGGGAACCAAATAAGGGTTAGCAATAGGAAGGGAATCGATCTGTTAGATAATGCATCATGTATAGTACTCTTTCATTCATTTTTGAAATCATCAGCATGATATAACAAGTGACTTGTGAATTAAACATTTTATGAATGGAAATATTTTGTTAAAGATGAAAATAATTAACCTGGATGAAATTCATGGAATATGTATGTTTTTATTTTATTTCTCTTCATAGTTTATCAGTAGTTTAGGAATCAAGAGAAAAGAGAAGTCCTTAATGTTTACATACAAGGTAAAATTGTTTCCAGGGAATCCTTCCACATGAAAATGTCATATAGTATCAAATAATTACAGTTTTAATTACAAACTCAAATCTATTCACGTAGGTATTGTTTAAGTACTCCCATTCATAAGACAGTAGCTTCCATCCATGAAATTCCACCTAGTCAACCTCAAGCACTTGCTAAATAGGGACACTTGCTGAAAATACCTTACAATAGGACTTGAACACAGAACCATGAGGTTGTATAGGAAACTCTTTAACCACCCAGCCATGCACATGTGTCCATCTATATAAATATATATGTGTCTGTATTTTTATGTGTATATATATATATATATATATATATATATATATATATATACACACACAATGTCAGTGTGTGTGTGTGTGTGTCTGTGTCTGTTTTTCAACCAGTTCAGAGTTCACAGTTTCTTAATATATAATTTTAAACTTTGAGAGCAGAAATGTCATTTTTACCGTACTTTAACAATCAAATTAATAAGCATGCATGAATATTTTGATCTCACTATGCTCTAAAGAAGGAAATAATTCAAGAATATCTTATATTTGTTTTTGTTTCAGAGACCATTAGGGAACATAACTCTTAGTTTCTTTTAACCATAGCAAATAAATGATATATTACTTCAGTTGTTAAATATATTACCTACTGTGTCATTTTCATAACATGATATTTAAACAATATAATGTGTGTTAACCTCCTTTCCTATCTCTGTCAAGAATCCCTGAGTATTTCTTTCTATACAGTTTATATTTTCTTTCTCTTTTTCTTCAGGTTTCAAGCCTTACAAACAAAAAAAACTCCACACTACAGGTTCAATGTCTTTACCACAGATACTAAATAAATCAACAGAATCAAAGACAACAGGTGGTGGTCGCTTTGACCAAAACGATGCTGGCCAGAATTCTCATTGCAATGATGTGATTGATTTGAAATCAATACGTGTGAACACTTCCAGTTCTACTATACCTACACAGTTGTGGAATTTACCAAGTAGGAATAGTTTCACATCATATGCTAAGCCACTCCCTGCAGTACCAAAAATATTACCAAACTCATAAAATGTAGATTTGGTACTAAATTCTTCTAAAGTTGAATTGACTCATAAACTATTGTCTTTTTTTTTTTATTTTCACTATTCTTTTACAGGGTCAAAATAAAAATATTTTCTGCCAGTCTCTGTATTGAATAATATGTGTGTGTGTGTATGTGTGTGAGAGAGAGAGAGAGTATGTATGTATATATATATGTGTGTGTGTGTGTGTGTGTGTGTGTGTGTGTGTATGTGTATATACATACATACATACATATATAACATACTGTTGCATTATTTAAGCAGAACTATGTATATTTGTAATATACTCCAGTATTAAAAATAATTGTTCCTTTAATATTTCACTATTGCTGGTACATATTAAGAGATGAAAAAAAACAGAAAGGAAACCAAAAGACATTTATTATTTATGTGTTCAGAATGTGTGATGTTATCTAAAATTACCCTCTTAATAGAAAATATGCATTTAAACAATTTTGGTTGACAGTTTGTTTGTTTCTCCCCTCATTTACTTGATCTTCCCAAGCTTAGAGATTTAAATATTTCAGTTGTAAACCAAAATGAGGCTTTCATAATTAATTAAGTTTGATTTGAAGTTACAGATCTGTTCAAACTGAACCCGTTCAATAATAAATATGTTGCATTTCTATGGCTTTGTATCACCCCACCTATTTTCTCTTACCTTTTGCACTGTTTCTGTTCTACATTTATCTTTCATTAAATTTAGTAAGAGAAATAATCTTGATAGTCATTCTAGTTTTAAACTTTCAATTAAGCTTAGAAAGCATGTCTTGCAATATTAGAGTTAATGTTTTCTTCAACAAATGACCACCTTAAGCAGAATGTTATTTGTGTAATAGTAAACATCTCCCCAAAAGCCAAATATCTTTAGCCTTCCATCAAATCATCACGTCATATTAAAGTATTAAATTATATTACTGAGGCATAATGAATGAAAATCACACACACATACATGAATACTAACTACAAAGAAGAAGAAGAAGAAGAAGAAGAAGAAGAGGAGGAGGGAGGGAGGAGGTAGGGAGGGAGGGGGAGGGGAGGTGAAGAATAAGAAAAATGTTTGTTTTGTTTTGTTTTTTGTGCCCTTAAACTATTCCAATAAAACTTTTCTATAAACGTAAACATTGTTATCTATTTTTTCTTGTCAGATTTAAACAGATTCTATCACAATAATTTCTCTAATTTTATTAGAAGAATATTTAAGATTATCAGATTTGGTTTTATTATAGTTTTCAGCTTTTCAATACCTTTATAATATTTTAAAGCATTGTACAAATATTAGAGAAATATAACTTGGAGCAAAAATTAAAGAAATATTTTAAACAAAAGACAAACAATTGCAACATCCTCATTCTCTTGTTTAGCTGACTACTTACAGAGAGAAAGAGGGTTTTGCTTGTAGTTAAACAGTTTCATGAATATAAAATGGAGCTTGAATGAGCTAGGGAATAGATAAAGAAACAAAATGATTAACAAATTATTAATTTAATTTGTTTATTTCATTGTTTTCTTTTATGTTTGAGTGGTTCGAAATATTTAGAAAATTTGAGAAACAAAGATTTAATCTTTACACAAAATTCTCATAAATAAATCACCCTAATTTTTGAGAACCACTCATTAATATAATCTTAAATGCTAAATCATCATCAGCAGCAGCATTGTCATTACCATTGTCATAATCAACAACATTGTCATCGTTGACATTATTATCAATGTCATCCTCATCATCATCATCATCAGCATCATCGTCGTTGTCAGCATCATTGTCGTCGTTAATATGTATATATTGCTAACACATTACCAAGTGTATAGGTTTCTTTGTGAACATACATGTCTTTTTATGTTATCTGTATTGATTCTTTCAAGAAATTAGTATGTTCATATTGTGCTAAAAGATATTATGAGATTCTTGTTTCTAGACATGACATAAACTTGACAGAACGAATAGTATTTCTTTGCTTGATAGTAAAACGCATCAAAAAAGGTCTCCTCTTTGTTCCTGTGATCACAAGAAAAATAGAACTCACTATAAAAGACATACTGGCAGAGGGGAATGTACTCTATAAAAGCAAGTATTATTTTTACGTATTGATTTCTCTCTTTGAAATTTTATTTCATTTGTTAAGATTAAAGAATATCAATTTTATTGATAACATTGATTTCCATTTGAAATCCTACTGTGGTATGTAGCACAAATTTCTATAGGTTTATAAGAGTTTTCTTTCTCATTTCCACCTCAAGAGCCTCTATTGGTCATACTTTAGAAAATGTCTGATGTTACAATAGATTTTCCTAAACACTGAGAACTGCTTAGCTTTTTCAAAGATAAATCTATTTCATTTATATATTTCTTCTATTCTGCAATATGACACAGTTAATAACTATAGCGAAGTCTTTAAGATAAGTATTATTGAATAATTAGGTTTTTATTGCCAGTATACATACTTTCTTTTTAAAAAATGTTATATCATAAAACTATATCCAAGTGACATAACACAACGGAGAAAACTAGTTGTAATATATAATGTTATATTTACAATATTAAATAAAATTGCAAAGATGGGTTTTTTTTGTGTACAGTTAAATTTTTTTATTCAATATCATAATCTAGACCTTTAAAAGAGTTAACTGTTTTAATAAATTTGATGCACTGTATTGATATATACAATCCATAAGTCATCAAGAATGCATATTACGTAAACATTCTATAAACATCAGTATGCCTGATACAATATTGAACACTGATGCAGATAGTCCAAATGAAGCCTCATATTCAAGATTTTCATAAACTTACCATAATGCAAGTTGTATATTTCAAACAATCTCTATGAGTGAACAGTGTACAAATACACAACTAATACAATCATAAAAACTTAATTAGAGTACAGGTGTAAAATTCATTAGATAAAATGAGGTGAGATACTGAAAGGTAAAGTGAATACTGATGCTTCAAACAGAGCTCTTCTTTGAAGGAATGAGAAGTCTAATCTAATCGAAGGCTGTTAAAGAGCACATGTAAAAGGTACAGATCTCTTTTTATTTCTTTTTGTAATGCACTCTTCATTGTTATATGCATCACATTTAAATAAGTAAGATAGTAACTCAAGACAAAGTTAAATCA
Source organism: Octopus bimaculoides (assembly GCF_046866305.1). Lineage (NCBI taxonomy): Eukaryota > Metazoa > Mollusca > Cephalopoda > Octopoda > Octopodidae > Octopus > Octopus bimaculoides. The sequence goes on along the minus strand of NC_142941.1, from coordinate 37,813,014 downwards.
GTAAAAAGATCAGTGCAGATATGAATGGCTACTACATTTTCATTTCTGATATATTAAATTTTAAAACATACTATTTGCAAATAAAGTGATGTCAACTGATGTAAATGTTATTGCTTTATGGATTAGCAACTACACAAAAGCTAATAGAGAATTCTTGTCCAAACCTTTATGCATCTGGACTTTTGAAGTGGTACATAATCTGTTCTTATTTCATTGAACTTTGAGTATAGTAGAATGATAATGAATTTTGGATCTGCTTTACAGTTTCAGAATTTCACTTGAAAATCTTCAAAATAGTTAAGATAAATAAAAAAAGACAAACATTCATGCCAGTTTGACAATTAACCATTATTTCATTGAAAATTTACAACACTAATAATTGTGCAAACTATTTTGCATCAGATATCTGAATTTTCCTACCTGATTGTTTACAGAAGCACTGGTATTTAGAATAACCATGTTACTTTTAGTATTCAATGCAATCAATTAGAAGACACTAGAAGACAGTGATGTAGGGTAAGACCTCATAGTATTGATTGAAAGAGATCTAAGGCAAATGGTAAGAGGATTTACGCCATTAACAAAGCCAATCAAATGCTCTGCTGGTTGAGTCCAGCAGTGGTCAGCCAAGAGAAAGATATATCAATTGGTCTGTATTAAAACTAGATACATTCACATTTAGAATATGCAGAAGCAGCATGGTAACAAAATCTGGCAAAAAATGTAAATTCCTTGGAAGCAGTTCAACTGTATGGAATCAAATCTAAACCCCATGATGAGCTGTGCACTTCAGAATATGCCAACTGCCATCTTTGCCTGACTGCTGCAGCTGGGGAGTTGCTATTGGAGCTTGTAAGACTCTGAATACTGTCTCAAGACTCAATACAAGTTTCTTCCAGAAGATTAGGCACCAGTTTAGCATGATAGTGAATGGAAGAGTTGATTATTTTCCAAGTCCTTTGCTAGTAAAATTCTTCTGCTGATATCATTCAAACTGAAGGCAGCGATGCTGAACAAACTATGGACAATGTCCAGTAAATCAAAATAAGGGATACATTTAAAGATATTCTATAAGATCAATAATGGCACTAAGTAAGCTATGTAAACCTCAAAGAGGTTTTTGTTTTCTTTTTTGCTGCTAATTTTAACTGGTGTTTCCAATATCCATCCATAGTTATTCTTTATAATCTCATTTAAAGATTCAACCTTTTGAAAAAAAAAAAAAAAAGGAAAAAGAAATGAAGAAAAAGAAAAACAACAACAAAGATTAAAAGTATATCTCCAGCACACACCTACATCATAATCATAGATACTCTTAAAGATGCTTAAACTGGCTGTGTCGATAATATAGAGTGTGATAGCAACATTACTAATTACTTTCTTTAAACTTAGTCTATAAATTTCATTAGC
>NC_142941.1:37781604-37806604 GCF_046866305.1 Octopus bimaculoides | reverse complement strand
AAAAGCTAGAGACAAGAGACACACTTGTAGGCTAAAGCTTGAATTTTGTTAGCGAATTTTATGGTAACCATTTGAATGATCTTTTTCTGGATGTAGCCAAGGATGGCTGTGTGTGCAGAAACAATACTGTCCCTGATGAAGGAGTAATGCTCCATTATAGGTCTCACATGAGGTTTGTAGGTTGTTAGTAGGAGGCAGGTTGATAGTGTGAAATATTTAGAAGAGAGGAACCAGCCTTTGAAATGCTATGCAATGATGTGCTTTCATCAGGAGATACCCTTGGTAATTGAAAGCTTAACATTTGGAGGGAGAGTGGATTTACTAATCTGTGTTGCTTAATTTTAAATGGACAATTGTTCTGATAATTTCTTGATATCAGTGATTTTGTTTTTGAGTTTTTGGTTGTTAAAAGGAAGAAGATTAGCTTGGTTACTATAGGAAACTTTCAGGGTCTCTTTTTCTGAAATTAGAGATGTTGTGTGTAGCTTATAGGTTGCATATAGATGATGTATGACTGGGTAAGATTAAATGGGAATGAAAGTGTCATCACCATAAGGGAAGATATTGTTTGATGGTGATGGCAAATTGGTGTTTGAGTACAGAAGGAAGTGAATAGGTAAAGCATTAAACAATAAGTACACCAGAGTTCATATAGTATGAGATAGAAAGAACTAGGAAACTATAGATCACACATACTTTCATATATACAATGTATATGAATGTGATGTCAAAAGCCAGTAACATTATGATCACATAGGAAAAAAACTAAGAATGGATTACAGGGAAAATGCACCAGTCATGACAAAAACATGAACACTATACTCCCCTCATCAGCTGTCAAGTGAAAACCAAAGTTGTTTTATCACATTATCAACAGACCGTTAAACCTCAGAGCACTAGAAGAACTGTGATGTGACGACAAGAAAATGAAATCACAAAGTACATAAAAATATATAGAACCTATCTCAGTGAAGGCTGGCCTTGCATTTGCACACATAGGCAAAGGCTTGGGCAAAATTTTATGAAAAATGACTGTCAGTTGTATGATGTGCATGCAAAACTCTCTGCTCCTCACCAACAATATTTATCCAAGGAAATGCTACCAATTTGGCCCAATAAATGTTAACACAAGTATTGTAGTAGACATTACTGTTATGGAGCAAAGACCTGCAACAGATAATGTACAATATGTTGCCAAACTCCCCAATAGTCCTACCAATCTACCTTTGTGTGTGTGTGTGTGAGAGAGAGAGAGAGAGAGAGAGAGAGAGAATACATACATATGCAGACATACATATGTAATTAGTATGTAAATATGAGTCTGCATATACATATATATGTATGTTTGTGTGTGTGTGTGTGTGTAAAATGTGTGTGTAAAAGTCTATTTACATATATTTAGATAGATAGATAGATAGATAGATAGATAGATATACATTCACAGGGATAGATATATGAATGTGCATATGTGCATTCACACAAACACACACACATATGTATATACAGTGGATTGGCAGAACTTTCAGAGGATCAGACAATGTCATACATTGTTATAACACTGGTGCTAATATTTACGTCCAGATATAACTTAACAAACTCCTGGATTGTGTGAAAGTCTCAGCTTTCAAATCACTTTAATTTTACAACTGATTAAAAAATGTAGACATAAATAAGTATTCATATGTATTGAATTCTGTTTCTTCTATTGTTACCAAATCTGTCTATCTATGTATATATATATTATAGGCATGCATGTATATATATATATATATATATATATATATATATATATATACACTATACACACACACACACACATATATATAGATACATATAGATAGATGGATAGATATTATAGGTAAATATACATAACACATAACACACACACACAAATTTGCAGACATACATCCATAACTACAAACAGAGTTAGACACAAAAATATACTCATTCTCTTTCTCTCTCCCTCTCTCACATATATGCTTAAACACGTGTATGTACATACACACACAAACACATATATATGTATGTATGTATGTATGTATATTAATATATATTATTGATATTTTTCACTCCATAAGTGATTAAAAATTTAATAGAGAAAGTTGGATGTATCTGTGGCTGTGAACCCCAGGAGGCCGCTGTGTGGTTTCCAATTCTTGCTATGTTAATCATTGCCTACTACACCATATTTTGGTCTGAGTGTGATTTATCTGAATTTATTCAGCTGGGTTTACTTTAAATGTCCTTCTCATCTATACAAAACTACTCAATATCTCACTAAGTGATTGATTATTGATTTATTGGCATAGATATATAATTCCATAATGTTGAATCTCTCAATTTTTATTTTCCTTTACCTTTATTTTTCTGAATTTTTATTTGTTTACACTCACACACACAGAGACACACATATATATTTATATATATACTTATATATTTTACTCATTTCGGATTTCACTTATTTTACAAGTAAATGGCTGAATGTAATCAAAAGCTTTTCCCAACATCCCCAGCTTTCTGAATAAATAACTTTTCGTTCTACTTGTTTGGTTGTCTCATATATACATTTGTTTCTGTATATATTTGCACATACATATATGTACACACATACAAATATTCATATGTGAATATGTGTGTAATTTCATATATATATATATATATATATATATATATATATATATATATATATATATATATATATATATGAATGTGTATGTATGATGCATGCATGCATATGTGTAAGTGTATATGCAAATATGTGTAAGAAGCAGCCATTCGGCAATATGGAGACAAGTATAAATATCCTCCAATACATGCATTTAGATATATACATTTAGCTAGTTAAATGTGTGTGAGTGTGTGTACATATGCATGTGTGTGTGTTTTAATGAATTGATAGATACAGTCATTCATGCAAATATGCATACATATACACTTACATAGATACATACATACTAACATATACTAACAATCACACATAATATATACATATATACACACATAAATACACAAGCATCTATAGGCAGAGATGCAAAGGCCATTAATATGATGTGCTGGACTGCTGACCACACTTTAATGAGTTCAAAGTGCATTGCTTCAGTATAGGTAGCTGAAAAATAGTCTCAGCCCCGCTTTATGGTTGGCTAGTTAACATTAGGAAAGGCATCCAACTGTAAAAACATTTGCTCCAACAATATGCAAATATCTAAATATGCAAAACCATTCACCCATTCTAACATGGGAAAATGGATTTACAGCAGTTAAATATCTCTTTTTATCTCCTTCTCTCTGCCTTACCCCCACCCCGCCAGACAGACACACATTTAAAACACACACAAACACATAAATAATATATATAATATAATATTGTGTGTGTGTGTGTGTATGTGTGTATAAATATATATATAAGGATATCATCTCAGTTTGGTTGAAGACAAAATTATCAAGACTAAATTAAGGTTTTATTGAAACATGTGTAATCTGCATTAACAACTCACATGAATTGAAACAGGATTAAATTGAACTGGGGCTCCACTATTCTCCATCTGTTCCCTTGTCAGCTCTGCTAGGTTTACCAATAACAAAATATTATTGGCATGAGACGGAGATTTGCAGTCATTTTGGACATCTTTATTCAGGTGAATGAAGTTTAGGAGGCTAAAGAAAGAATTGAATCTAGGGTGAGGTTTTGTTATTTCCCCAAGGTGAGCCCCTAAGCAAGTGGTGGGAAGGAGCTTACTTTTTTCATTCATTCTAAACCACTTTGAAACTGACAAGCCACTGCTAAAAGACATGCAAGTATATATATATATATATATATATATATATATATATATATATATATATATATATATATATATAGGGGTCTATGTATAAAAGATATATGTACACATACATGCATACTATATATATATATATATATGTGTATGTATTTATATATGTATACACTCACATACCTCTTTGTATGTTGACAGAGAGAGATAAAGAGGAAGAAATGCAGATGCATCTAAGCAAAGACACCTACATGGATGGGTGTAAGAGAGAGAAAGAAAGATAGATTGTTCTCTTCATATCTTAAACAAAATATAGGCTAAGAAGCTGCTATTAAAATTTCACCCACTTAGATGAATTTATTCATAATTTTTATTCTCTTTATCCTAAGGGGCAATCTATTCAACCTTTCATATTCAATTTATTTTTCCCCTTTAACCTACTTAATCTGCAAATAATGTATTTCACTTATTTCAAATAGGCAGCTTTTCACAATAATATATGGCATTTATGAAAATAGATTTTCATTTTCATCACCTTGGCCAAATTAGATTATGAAGCATTTATAATCTATGAAAAAATTTTCTGTGATGAATATATTGTTGCTATGCTTTCCAACCAAAAATGGTGTGAAAGTGTGAAACCTTTGCTTATAGAAGTAAATTGGAATTTAAACTCATAATGCTATTTACTCATGGCTTTGCTGAAGCTTCACTAGATTAGTTTGGATGGAAACCAAAAAATTTAGTAAACACTCCTTCTTAATTTAGATCTACACAGATTTTAATTTAAGATTTGTATTTTTGTGCTAAGCTAATTTTGTAAAGATAGAAATATAAAAAAAGTAAATGAATAAATGATAAATTTTAATAAGTACTTTTAATTTTATTGAGTGAAAAATCAATTCTAAAAGTCTTGAAAAAAATAATGTTTCGCTAATTGAAAAATAATCAACTTTTTTCCAGATTTACTTCATGAGTGAAAAAATCAAGATGGCTACTGTTACTTCACAGTGAAGACTTATTTGGAGTTGAAACAAATTAATCAGTTTTCTCAGCTAACTTATGATTGAAAATGATGTTAAAATTTTGTGTAGTATTGTTCATTCTTGGAGAATCGTTGTCTGTAGATGTTATCTTCCATGTGCCAGAGGGTCACAGTCCAGGTACATTTATAGGGAATATTGCTGATGAAACTCATTTTTTGGACAGCATGCCTTCTCAAGAACATGGCTCTGTTACATTCAGCCAGTTACATGAAAGTATTAGTGAAGATTTTGAACTGTTTAACATAACTAGCTCAGGTAAAATGTACACAACACAGATATTAGATGCTGAATCCCTCTGTAAATATAATTCAGAATGTTTTAAAATGGTAGAGATTGCAGTCAGGCATGAGGAATCTTTTGTCCGAATTTTGGAAATTAAAATAATCATTGATGATATTAATGACAATGCTCCTGAATTCTCCAGCAAACAAATCAAACTTCAATTTTCTGAAACTGATAGAGAAGGTTTTATGAAATCAATACCGAATGCTTTAGACAAAGATGTTAGCACACTTTATAACCAGATTAATTATCAGCTTTACAAGAACCTAGATGAACCCTTTTCTTTATCAGTTAATAAAAAAGTTGATGGAACAGCTAAAATTGGTATCATGTTAGAAGAAGCACTTGACAGAGAATTGAAAGATAGCTATGCTCTGCAGGTTATTGCCAGAGATGGCGGCTCACCACCAAAGGAAGGCATTTTAGATATTCAGATTTCAGTTACAGATGAAAATGATAATTCTCCATCCTTTTCTCAGGATATATATAATGTATCAATTAATAATGGTTTTCGGAAAGATATTCCAGTGTTTGTTTTGCATGCAACAGACTTAGACTCAGGGGAAAATGGTGAAATTTTATACCAATTTGGCTCAAAAACATCTCCTCTTGCAAAATCTCATTTTACAATTAATGAAAAAACAGGAGAGATTTTCCAGTCTCGGACAAACTATGGTGAAAGGAAACAAATGTATAAGCTTTATATTGAAGCTATTGATAATGGTAATCCTCCCTTAAGTTCAACTGCAATTGTTTTGATAAACATATTAAACGAAGAAAATAATGCTCCAAGAATAGATATGAAGTTTGTTTCAAAGTTTGAAGGCAACAGAGTAACAATATCTGAAGGAGTAAAAGTTGGAAGTTTCATTGCTTATGTGAAAGTTATAGACAATGATATTGGTTTAAATGGAGAAGTTTCCTGTCAGCTTGAACATGACAAACTGGAACTCAGAAGTTTGGGAACAAACAAATACAAAGTAGTCATCAAAAACACTGTGAACAGAGAAAGTCAAAGTCAACTTAATTTTGCAGTTGTATGTGAAGACAAAGGGTTGCCCCCTTTACTAACCAAAAGAATGTTTACAGTTCAAGTAAAAGATATCAATGACATTCAACCACATTTTACTCGTGATGTTTTCAAATTTTTAACTTATGAAAATGAGAAACCAAATTTTCCAATTGGTTTGATAAATGCAACTGATCAAGACCAAGGATCTGGTGGTCGACTTTCTTTCTCTTTGTTGAATGACCACAACCGTGTTTTACCTTTTAAGATATCCAACTTTGGATTTATTGTAACGACTCAAATGTTGGATCGGGAACAACAAGACGTCTATAAATTTAAAGTTTTAGTCAAAGACAATGGTATTCCGCCATTAAGTAACGCTGCTACTGTAATTGTGGAAGTTATGGATAAAAATGATAATGCTCCCTATTTTACATTTCCCAGTGTTAGCCCTTTCACTTTAGATGTTCACTACCATCCACAGAGTAATAGTGACATTACAACCTTGAGAGCTTCAGACAGAGACAGTCACGTGAATGCTTTTCTCAAATATGAAATACTTTCTGGAAATGGAAAACAATTATTTACAATAAATCCTTACACAGGAACTTTGTCTTATTATCGAACAGTTTACCAAAATGATGCAGGATTATATGATCTTCAGTTTGTTGTCAAAGACAGTGGCACACCAGTTTTATCAGCAACAACTATACTGTCTTTGACACTGACTGTCAGTAACAATACGTCTAAGATGTTTACACCTATAGGCATAGAGGCTGATAAAAAGATACATTTTAATTTAGTTGCTGTTATAGTTATTGCAGCTGTCATTGTATCTGTTGCTATTGTGGTTTCCATTGCAATATGTATCATTCAGAAAAACAACCAAAGAAAATTTCTCTATACTAACGACGTAGATGGGAATAATAAGTTTGCTGAAGAGAGGAGACCATCAGAATATGTTTCTGAGACTGTCTCTCCTCAATATGATATTTCTATTACAATGGTATCTGACAACAGCATGAAAAGAAATACACAGACAGCTACACTTAAAAAAGAATCACTTCCCAGACATAAACCTGGACAAAATTGGAAAAATTCCCCAACAGGAATATTACACCAAAATATTATCCAAGGGACACATCAGGTAAGTTTTTACACTTATAATTTCTATTGAAATATTTTGTTACTTAATCAATATCAATAAGAAAACTCCACTAAATCAGAACTTGGAATTAATAGAATTTTGGTTCAAATCCAACTTAAATACATAGCTTCAGCAGTAATAGAATTTGTACAGAAAGTGATTACACAATAGACTCCTATTTCTTGAAATATTCTTATGTCACCTGATATAAATACTCGAGTATTCTGAGATGGTGCCCACTCTTATATTCTCACATGATTTCTCTGGGAGAAAAACTATTTAAGAGAATGCTAAAATAAGTTGGAAAAAAAAAAGAGGAAGTTTGCTGAGAGAATACTAAGAATCTGTAATTGAATACTTCTATGAGATGTGTAGGAGATCATTTTATATATTCTTCTAACTTAATATTTCTTTCAGTTATTCTAATTATCTTTATTCAATTTGTGTCATTAGATTATTTGACATCAGAAAAGACTTTCAAGAATTTAATTATTTCATTCAAACTGAGTTAAAAAAATTTTTGCAAAAGTATTTGAGAAAATTCTCAGTTCACATTCAGAATACAAGGCCTGGTAATTGCAACATTGTACAAAGACAGACCAATGCAAAAGGATGTTAAGGTGTGATTGATAGTTTTCAACAAATTTATCATATCAATTGATAATAGAAAAAAAAAAAGTTACATAAAGAATCGAGTTACAAGAAGCAATAGTAAAAAAGAAGTAACAAATTTAATCAACTATCAGTGAAGATATAGAGGCTATAGTTAAGTGATAGTGACATTTGACAGAAGGAAAATGTGTCATGTTACTAAACAGTGCTGATATCATGTCTTTATCTGTCCATTAGTGTTGAATCTTGGCTTATTGATTGATTAATAAATATTCCTTGCTTCCTCCTGTTTTCACACATCCAAGTGTGTTTTACAATGTAACTCCTAATTAATTGATTCAGTCTTTCAGATAGAAGTCTAAACATTTGGATTATAGAATTACCAGCATTGTATTGAAACCTTGATTAACATCTTCTGTCCTACTGTGCACCTCAGAACACACTAGCATTTTTTTGTATTATACATTTAGTTGAATCATTGTATGATGAGGGACATGCCCTTGATTAAATCTAGTTGACAGACAGAAGTACATTTTCACATGAACACAAATACACACACACACACACACACACACACATGCACAAACATATGCACACATAAACATACAGACATACAGATACACACTCACACACATACCAAATACCATGCACAGAGATATTCATACAAATAGAAATAATGGGAAACATCAGAATAAATATGCAAGAGTTAATATCACATACAGCAATCAAGGAAAATTTCATTGGCTATAAGAGAAATGAGATGGCTATGAGGGAAAAAATTAATAGCATGATTAATGTGAAAAAGAGATGGTACATTTCTAGAATGGTTTTATAGAGAATTGCATAGAGATAGAATAAACAGAACAGATTTTGTAATAACATCTGACTTCATGACTATTTTAGTGTTATCATTGAGTAAATTGAAATATAAGTAACTTCCTTTACATTTGTAATACCAGCATAACATCAATGTGTCTGAAATATTTTTGGACTCTATAAATGGTATTAGCTAAAGTGAACAAAGAAAGATAAATATTTATAGGAAAATGTACATTTTTTTTTTCTTCCTTACTTTCATTTCAGTCTTCGAAATATCAAATGTAGGTTATCATAACAGCATGATCGTGACACTATTCTATTAGATAAGCTATTTCTTTTCCAAATGCCAGTCAAGATTTGATGTCAGCATCTTCACATGGTTGTGGCTGAACTTTATTTCATCAACTCACTGTTTTCTTCAAATACCAATCAGGAGTTCAGTGTTACAGTATTTCCTCCCGTGGAAAAAAGGTCTTTGAAGCTCCATTATGGAACTGTTGATTTAAAGAGTCAGAGAGTTATCAGTAAAAGAATTTCGTACAAGACTTGGTCGATGAGGCACTTAAAGGATGGCAGGTAGCCTCATTCTCCATTGAAGCTTTTGGCTACCATGGCTCTCCAGCTAGATTGGTGCACTAGAACCCAGACAGCTGAAGAAGCCATCAAGGAGATAGGTATAGCAGCTGGCTGCGGTTAGCAAGAGACCAAAGTTGGAACCCTTTTACAGACTAAGACTAATTCAGTCCTTGCTGCCCCTTTCAGGCAAAGCATAGAAGCTAAGGAATGAGATGCTTGTGATCCTGAAATATCTGCTGATGATATGGAAGGGTTTCTAAAATTGTGATGGACTTAAAAGAGCTTGCAATACTTCTGAGTAGTTTCTGTACTTAATAGATGGGCAAAATATCTCCAATGTTTATTTTCCCTATGTTATCATTTGCTATATGTAAATTTTGATTGTGAGTACTGAAAAAAAGGTTGTGTACCAACGAAAGATATACTGAGCATTATAAAGAGGTGAATCTTTAAAGTCTCTTGTGTCTCACAAGTTTTGGCAATTAACTGAAAGCTTATAGCATTAAATAAAAACTGAATAAATATCTTCCCAGAAGAGAACATCAGACTATCACAAGTATGACTTCCAAAATTTCTGGCCAAGTCCTCAAGTCTAGATGAGCTGAAGAGTATAGAATTAACACATTTGATAATTATGATTTCTAATGTACTACCTTAAGTATGCAGCCATTTCAGAACTATCTTTTAAAGGATGTGTTGTGATGTTCATGCCTTTACCAATAATAGCTTATAATTGAAATTGATGCAAAATCATTTCAACAGTGAATTAAATTCCGACAGTAGATTCTGCTTACTGTCAACCACTCACAAGAAACTAATCTAAATAATTTAGGTTTAAATGATGTATTTTTTCATAAAAATGTACATACAAACATTTACATACGAACGCAGGTGTGCATGTGTAAGAGTATATGAATATATGTGGCGTGTGTCTATGTACATGTTTAAGCACAATTAAGCAGATTGCTTCTTAATCACAAGCTGTTCATTTTGATCTCAATGTGTGATGTCATGGTCAAGTAACATTTTCTGTAACCTCATGTTCATCTATCTATGTAAGTGAAATAGGGTAGATGGGAATTGTATGGAAGCATGCTGGCTGGATTACACTGTACTTCAAAGGCCTAACCTTGTCACATTGTGATACACAGACTCTGCCAGAGAATTACATTAAGGATACGCAACATGTTTGCGGATTACTCAACCGCTTACATGAGTTCGATAATTCAGCGGATCAAAAATCAGTTGATCAAAATCATGGTTGAAAACTCTGATTGCAATCCATCATTTTGTGTGTGTCTGTGTGTGTATGTGTGTGTGTATGTGTCTGTCTGTCTGTCTGCATGCATGCATGCATGCATGCATGCATGTATGTATGTATGTATGTATGCATGTATGTGTGTATGTATGTATGCATGTATGTATGTACAGGGTGGCCCAAAAATCATTTGATCATTTCAAAATATAATAACCCTTTTGTTTATTAAATATTTACATTTATTCTTTTATAAACAATAAATACACTTCTTGAAAAACATTTTAAATTAGTTTTTAAAATGATGTCCGTTTAAATGGTCATCATTTCGTTCTTGAAAAATGGTGAGCTCTTTCTAAAGAGAGTTTCATCACCATTTGCAATGTTTCTTGGCTTATTCCTTCAATTTCTTCACCTTAAACTGCTGGATGGTTCGAGGTTTGTTATGGTATACTCTATCTTTCAGATATTCCCACAAGAAAAAGTCTGGAACCATTAAATCAGGTGAGCATGAGGGCCAATTGAATTTAGAGTTTCTTGATCTGGGCAGCATACACTAATCATACCTGATAATCGGCTGGCTTCATTTCCTGCACTAGCAGTACTTTTGTATGGAAATAAATTCATAATACTTTTAATCTTCTATAGTGAGCTTCAGGATATACCCAGCTGCTGGGACTGCCTTCAGGTTGTTGTCGGAGGCTCTTCTTCAATGCTCCACTTTACATGTAGCCTTCCCACATGTGGTAAATCAATTATAGACCCCTGTTGTTCAAACCACCGGAGTAAGTTGAATACTGCTAGTTTAAATGGTGGTTGTCTGTTCTGAATATGATGAATGTAAGCTCTTTGTACTAGCACATTTGATCGTTGATTTTTGCAGATAAAATTTGATTATTCTTACTTGTTGTTCTGTCGTGAATTTCAAATTACATGCCAATAATTTAAAACAGAAAAGTTGAAAAAATTAATTGTAATAAAGTTATTATATACATACATATGTATGTATGTATATATGTATGTATGTATGTATGTATGTATGTATGTGTGTACGTATGCATGTATGCATGTGCGCATGTATGTATATAATGTATGTAATATATGTAATGTAGGTATGTATGAATATATGGATATGGATAGATACAAAATATATATATATACATGCACACATACATAGAGACATAGATACAGACACTTTCATATACATGTATACATAACATATACATATACATATGTATATATATATATATATTATTTTGCTTAAAAGAGTTCCAACACTGTCTGTTTTTTATGTTTTATTTATATTCCTGCAGAACTAATGTGGGGTATAGAATATGGAATATACAATATATAATATAATATACAATATACAATATAAAATAAAATAAAATAAAAATGGATGGCACCATGAAAGAAAGTATTGAATGTAGATGAAATATTGAGTGTTCAATATAAAGGATCAAATATATAAATATATAAATATAAATATATATATATATATATATATAAAGGTGACTCGAGTTTCAGGGCTACTTCCCTTCGTCATGGCCGGTATGACAGACTTTAACAGACTGTAATAAGTTGGCTGGATTTCTGTCTTTTATACCAATTCCTTTGGACGGCAGCAGTAGGTGTTTGGCTATTTTTAGAATTGATTTTAAATCTATTTTTAGAAATGATGATATTTTAATTTATTGTTTTGTGTGGGTTGTAAAAACCCACCTTTTTTGTATTTGTTTTTACTCGCATATATATATATATATATATATATATATATATATATATATTTATATATACACAGCCATACCTGGGTCCTCCTGCTTGTGTGTCCTGTTGCCAAACATGTGGTCTTTCAGCAGCCACCCTATTTGAACCAGGGCAGCACTACTTCTTCCAGGAACTTGATGTAGGCCTCCATATTGAGACTGAAGCCATGTGGATAGATGTGTGGAAGCATAACATCACCATCACTAGTGATCCACCATGATGTTGACTAGATGTTTGATTTTTATCACTCTTGGTACATGTTTTGGGGACATAGCAAGCTAACTGTTGTTCTGTGTGTTCACCATCTGTTTGTATTGGAGCTTCTGGCATGATTGCCAAGCAGTACAGCATGTTGTTTCCAAATTTCTGGCTGAGTGAATTGCGTCATGGTACTGATTTTCTCACAGACAGTGCCCAACTGACCCTACTATTCTTTGTAGTCAACAAAATCAAAAACAAACAATGCACATGCACGAAATTAAAAATATAAAATGGTGACAATTTATCCATTGCACCCTTGCTTGAAATGAGGAGTAGATAGACAGCCGACAACTGATGAAGGGTCGTTCTTTATGTTACTTGTCCTGTTTTCCATTTGTTTCTCTCGTTTGCATATTGAACTCATTTGTTCTCATATTTCATGCTGTTTACTGTTGGTGACATCCTGTACTCATATATGCATGCGTGTGTATATATATATATATATATATATATATATATATATATACACATACATACATACATACATACATACACACAGACTGTTGGGGCAAAGTTCTCTGTGGCAAGATATCTTCCTGATGCCAACCCCTATCTGTTACCAGACATGCTAATAGTCTTCCAGTCTATCAAATAACAAACAGCCCAGACATAGTTACCCAGAGGAGAACTGGAAACAAATGATACCATCCAACACCAGAGAACACATGTGAAGATGGGGGAAAATACAAACTCATGCACACATGCACACACACTCATGCACTCACAGAAATTAACATTTATTCATACATACCTGACAAGTTGGCCCAAAGCGATAGTATAAGCACTTGCCCAAAGTACCTCAATGCGGAACCGAACCTTAAAGGACATAGTTCAAAAGCAAACTTCTTAACACCATAACCATGTTGAAGCCCATACATACATACATACATATATATGATTTTACATCTCTCTCTCCCTCTCTTTCGCTCTCTCTCTCTCTCTCTCTCTCTACACACACACACATATGTATATATAATGTATGAAGTTGTATGGCTCAGTGCTTAGAGGACTGGGCTATGTGCTGTATTCTTGAGCAAGACACTTTATTTCACATTGCTTCAGTTCACTCGGGTATAGAAATGGTGCCAAGTTGTATTGGCCTTTGCCTTTCCTTTGAACAACATGTGTGGCATGGAGCAGGAAGACTTTTATGCATGGGTGACAACTGGTCTTCCACAAACAACCTTGCCCAGACTTATGCCTGGGAAGGGTACTTTCTTGTTTCAATTCCATGATCATTCATGAATCTCTTTCTCTCTCTTCCTCTCTCTCCATTTATATACATTCATATATATATATAATTAATCTTAGCTGTACTTTAGACATATGCACTTGTCATAGATAAAACTAGATGCTGGCACACTAAATTTCCACAGGCTCCCGTTTATCAGACTTAATGAACTTAATATGTTTCCAATTAATTTCATCCACACTAAAATATCTCTAAATGAAAATGGAAAAATATTCACGAATAATATAAACTCTTGATATTGAAACAAGCCACCCTAAAAAAATATTCTTGTTTATCAATACAGTTTTAATCAACAACAATCGTTGTCTTTAAGATCATTGTCTTCATTAGACTTGGTAAATTAAACATTTTCTTCTGTCTCTGATGTCTTTATTACATCAATGTTCATAATTATTATTAGTAGTTTTGATCTCTGAAAACCTTTTTTGTATCATGTTAGAACTTAGTAAAATTCTTGCTTTGAATGTATAAAATTTGGTTTATTCATTCTTGATTCTATAACCAGACAGAAATGTCTTTAATTTAGTTCGAAATGGCAGCTGAACTTTTAGTGTGTTTACCTGATTCTCTTACAGGATTCTTTATGCATGTGTACATGTGTGTGTGCACACATGCTCATGTATATATTACATTTTGATCAGACTCCAAAAGTCTTAATACAATTCTTAAACATAGAGAAAATACAAAATATTCATGTAAAACATTCAACAGATGAAAGTTCTTCTTAAGAGATAACAGTGCTATTGGCACACTCAGATGCATGCACACACACATGCATGCACACACAAACACATGCACACACACACACACACATGTAGTTTCCCATATATATATAGATATCTACACACATATTTTTATATATCTTTTATCTTTAATCTTTTATGTGTTTCAGTCACTGGTGTGCAGCTATGCTGGGGTGTCCCCTTGAAGGGTTTAGTCAAACAAATTGTTGAGCCTGACACATTCTTTTGCCAAACTGCTAGGTTAGGAGGACATAAATAAATCAACATCAGTTGTCAAGCAGTGGTGGGTGACATACATACACAAATATATGCACACACACACATATATATATATATATATATATATATATATATATATATATATATATGTATGTATGTTAGTGTGTGATGGGCTTCTTTCAGTTTCCGTCTATGAAATCCACTCACAAAACCTTTGTCAGCCCAGGGCTGTAGTAGAAGACACTTGCCCAAGGTGCTGTGCAATAGGATTGAACCTGGAGCTATGTGGTTGGGGAGCAAACTTTTATCACACAGCCATGTCCCATGCCTGTGCCCAGAAAATAATAAACCTCCCTGGCAGAGAATCAAATCCCAGTCTCTTGTGAGACAAGTAATTATAGATATAAATAGATATATATAATTGATGCTTTCTCATATATGAGCAAAGCCATTGCTAGAAAGAATCAATGAAATGAGTCTTTGATGATGCAATGTGAGGCCCTTGTATAACTCTTGAGCCTGGCCAAAAGGTTGCACATTCTATATTACATAATTCACAGCTGTGCTGGCTGGCAGAAGGAACAGGTGCCACAGTATGAAGTCTTTTGACATGCCTTTTCAATCCTCCAACTGAAAGGCACACCTTTCCACAGCTTGCATATGTTCTGTTGTGAACAACAGCCATATCACAATTTACAAGGGGTTGATTCCTGCGAGTTCTCTGATGGCTCACCAAACCTGCATGACTAAAACATTTCCTTCCACAAATCACACGTATAAAAAGCAACACTCTCTCATTTTCCAGTTTCATTCTTTCTAAAATATAAACTGGTATGTGTGTATATATATATATATATATATATATATATATATATATATATATATAGACAGACAGACAGACTGATAGATAGATAGATAGATAGATAGATAGATAGATAGATAGGTACAATTTATAAGTAGTTTAACACTCCAGTTATTTGTAAAAGTTTAACGATTAGTGTCCTTTATTAAAATTAGAGTGTCTCAGTCAGCAAAAATATAATCGAACTATTTCCATGAAAATATCTATTTTAAATTATTGTTCATTAAACTTTTTACAGGTTTTGTATAAGGTCTGTCTAGCACATTATTAATGCTGAAAGAATTTGTTATCAAATATGCAAGAAGTATATTCTTCTCTACTCTAGGCACAAGGCCAGAAATGTTTGGGGAGGGGGCCAGTCAATTAGATCAGTACACAACATAATTTATTGACTCTGAAAGGATGAAAGGCAAAGTCAACCTTGGCAGAATTTGAACTCAGAAGCAAGAAGTATATTATTTGGTCAGTCACCCTGTCTCAGCTTACTGTTGAATTTCATGATTCCATAAGTTAATGTATGACACATGATATTGAGTATTTTACAAACTTACCTGCAGATATGTTTTCTTTATTTTTCATGTACATCTCCACAGAAATATTCTTGTGAAATCCTCATACTGGTTGAACTTAAAGTTTTAAATGTACAGGCCTACAAAATACAAAACAAAAAAATGTTTTCTTCGATTACTTCAATGTACTAGCTCAAGGGTTCTCAAACAGGGGTATGCATACTCCCATGTGTAATCATGAGAAATTGCATGGGCACACAAGGGTTGTAAATGCATTGGAATTTCGAAACAATCGCAATGACCAATATGCAACTCATGTACCTCAAAGTTATGTGGGGAAGATTTTTTGCTGTTTCAACACACTTAACATCAGCAAGAGAGTCAGCAACCCAAAAATCAAAATTTCAGCAAAAATCAATTTTAGGAAAATCAAATTTCTTCTAACCCTTTTACTAGAACAGTAGACAGGGAGCTATTAATTAAGAAATGTATGCAAGTGTGCTTCTCTGAAACTGAGCCTAGGTTTGAGTTACTTGTTAGAAACATCCAAGCTCATCTATCTAATAAAAATATAATACTAAATTAACTGAAATTCTTGAGAACAGAAAGTTGATTAAATTGAATCAGTACTGAACTGTGCATTATTCTACTGAACCCAGGACAAAAGGCAATGTAAACCATGGCAGGATTTGAATTCTATGAAATAAATGAAATAAAATTAAAAGTAAATCAATAACAAATAACGGGTTTATTGCCTGTTCTATGGTGTCCAACTATTTTACCTAATATTCTTCACATTGGGTACACCAATGTTAGATATTTAGACATGTAGGGATATGATGGAAGAAGATGTTTGGGAACTCCTGTACTAGATGAACAAGCAGAGAACTGGTAAACCAAGTTACATTTTATTCATAAACTAAGATCAAATTTCATATTTTGCTAGCTTGGAAAAAGAATAGATTTAAAAGTAAATTCTGAAAATTGCTGCAGCACCAAAATATTGCTTAATATTTTTATTAATATTTCAAGGACACAGTGCAGTTGTGATGAGTGAACATAAACAATTGACCCTCTAGCTTGGGTAGGCTTGAATCATTACAGTATGGCCTGGTGTAACTTCATCAGTTTATATGGAATATGATAAAAAAATAGAACATTTATGCTATGATGAAAGCAATACAGTTTTAAGCATGAGACTGGAAGGAAGTAAAATATTTTTGTTTTTTATTTATATTATGCAGTGAGAGCAAAATTTAATTATGATAAATCTATATTGTTTGAAGAATGTTAAGATATCAAGATTAATAAAGTTCAAGTTTGGGATGTAGGTCAATATAAAATTGAGTGTTGAAATGCAATTTTATTATTTTTTAAAAATATTTCTTATAATATTTTATTAGATATCTGAAGACATTTTATCAAATTATTTAATAAGGAATTTTTCTGAGAAATATTTAATGTTCCCTAGGATTTCAATCACAATGGTATGGCTCTCTTAAAAGTCTTATGATCTGTAAAACAAACATATATATAAGCTTGTACATAAGCATATATTTATCTATGTATGTATGTATATGTATACATGGATATATACAGACACACACACATACATACACACACACACATGCATACATACATACATACATACATACATACAAACATACATACATATATACATATACATATATTAATGATTTGATCTGAAGGAAGGATTGTGTTATTGGGTTATTAGCCTTTGCAGATCCCACAAGACAGTTAAATCAGTTAAATAAGTTCATGACTGCATGAAGAATATGGGAAGGGAAGGATTTCTAGAGAACTGACCTTCTGGAGAAAGAAGGGCAGTGTATAGTGGTTAGTTGCTGGGCTTGAATTGGGTGGACTTAATATAAATTATAAGAGGAGAGACAGCAAGGGAGTCAGAAATGTCTTAGTAGGTATGGCATAAGGCAGCCAGCTCTGAATAGCTGATAAGACTATCATTCTTATTGAAAATGCACAGTAATGAAACACAGCACATCTGTGAGCCAGTTGGTGAGTGTCTTCATGTCAATCAGTTATATGGCCTATTTTGGGATGCTTCTCAGTTTGGTTCTATTGGTCTTATTCTACTTTATTTCCCCTCCCTTATGGCAAAATTTTAAACCATTATTATTGTTGTTATTTTATTTTTACTGAGTTGCTAGGTTTTCACCAGATGAAAACATTAGCTTTCATCTGATGAAAGACAAACACAGACACATACATACACATACATACACATACATTCATGCATACATATATGTGCGTGTGTGTGAGTACTTATATATATACATGTAGCATCAACACAATCCCAGATATTCAAATGCCAGAGCAGTAATCTACTGAAGATTTATTTGAGATTCATTATTTGATTATTTTTCCCTATTAAATAAATGTATGAAACATAAAGCTACACCTTCAAATGAAGGCTACAAGGCTACCCAAGTGGACTCCAGGATTGAAAAGAAAATTAATATTTTCCAAAAATATGTCCATTGGAATTAATGCTTATTTTGTTTGATTTTTTGCTTCTGCTTTAATAATAAACATGTGAGCCAAGAAGTTAAAGGTAACAAATATTCAACTGATCTGGTACCCATTTTTGCTTACAAAGATGAATTTCATTTCATGTTTGTATAGTACCTATTTTAGAATAACTGCAAGAGACCCTTGAAGGCTGAGCATCTTTCCCAGAGATGCAACACATATCAAAAACAGTTGATATGAATTACCAACTGTTTGATGCTGCCAAACATACAAAATGAGAATGGAATCAATTTTGAAATGATATTAAAATGCATAAGTAAATTAAAGTTTGTGGAAGCTAACTTTAAACAGTTATGCAAATGTTGAAACAATTTAACAGTACAGTGGACAGGTTTTATTATGTTAATTTATGAGAGAGAACACAGGCAGAAGTAGGGTTCATAAGAAAGAGACAAACCGAGAAATTTGAAAGCAAATTTAGCAGCCATTTGTTATTGTTTAGCTCCAGACGAACTCTGAGTAGAAATAGGTTAAATGTATTCCACTTAAGACATTCACATCATTTTAGAGATATCGTCAACTACATAATCTAATATGTCCTTTCCTTTATTGCAGATGGTATTATCTGAGGGAGAATAGGCTGATATTTCTGCATGCTGAACAGCTGCTACCTAGAGGTTCTTTCACTGACTTTTGACGATATCATAGTTATCACATTTATGGCAGGAGTTCAATTGGAACACATTCATTAGAAACTTAACAATTTTACCAAACTTCTGATATCATCTCTTTCATGTGCCATTCCTAAAGGCATAGGCGATCATGGCCATCCACATTCCTCTGCCCACAACTTAGCACATTACTGACCTGATCTTTATGAAGCTAGCTACTAAGGTTATCATATACCTTGTCTCTCTTTCTTCCCCAATGTTTTTCTTTCAGTTTTTCCATCATTATCAAGTGCTCAATGTATTTTATTTTCATATGCCGTACACTGAACTAAGCCTGTTGTCTCCTTATGTTGTTGAAAAGATTACTGATGGTCTTTACTCATCTAAGAACTTCACTGTTTGTCATTAATTTATCGACATAAGATACCCTCAGTATTTATCTATGGAACCAAATCTCTGCAGCTCTGATAAGCTTCTGCACTTGTTAGTTGATAATCCATCAAATCACATAACCATATATAAGGATAGGTTGAATGTATGCCTCCAAGACTCATTCCTCACTCTTATAGATAGCTAATTATTCAACAAAATATGTTTGATCTTACCATAAGCAGGCTTGGGATACCATTTTATAACAGAAAATTCCCTGTTCCAGACCAGCAGAGAAAAATGAAAGTTGCTTGTACTCACAATCATTTATTGGACGATGTATTGAAATGTGAGCCTGATGGAAAAGATAATTGTCCATTCCAATTTTCTACACAATTGAATCCTAAACCTATCTTAAGAATATTCATGCACAAATGAAAATCCAGAAAGAATTCTCTTTCTGAAATATTTTATCTCCATTCAGACATTCAACTAGCAAAGGGACAAATCATAAATGATTAATCTTTCATTTGTTTTTTTTTGTTTTTTTTTTACTTGTTTCTATAATTGGACTGCAGTCATGCTAGGGCAATGCCCTGAATGGTTTTCAGTCAATCAAATCAACTCCAGAACTTATTTTAAGACTAGTTCTCATTCTATCAGGCTCTTTTCACTGAATTGCATTGTTTTAAAGTCCACTTTTACATTCTAACATGAGTTTGATGGAATTTAAAGAGGCAGATTTTCAATGGTCAAATGGCCTTGTTGTCAAACATAATCTGTTTTCAAGTAAGGTGGCCAACATGTTTTCACAATGGCCATGGCCAACATGTTTTCACAAAAAGATTGGAAAATAAAGGACAGTGCATGTGTGATGGTGATGCTCATTTTCAACTGTCATGCAATAAAAAGTCTATTCCACACACACACACACACACACACAAACATACAAACATCAACACTATATGTGTGTGTGTGTGTGTATGTATGTATGTATGACAGGCATATTTCAGTTTCCATCAACCAAACACCCAAGGATTCGATCAGCAGGGCTGTAGTAGAAGACACTTACCCAAGTGCTATGCAGTGGTACTGAACTCAAAACTATGACTGACTCCTTTCTAATTTTTAGGCAGTGGGATGTGATTTAAAGGAGATGTAGATGCTATTTCCAGCCAGTCAAGCAGCTAGGTACAAGCTGAACATAAAGCATAGACACTCGTTTCTCTTTTAATTGTTTAGATTTTTTTTTCTGATTTGGTTAAAACAAAATACCAGAACATTTACTAACTTGTTAAGGAGTAGAATGTTTCATCAGTTCAGTTAGAACAGGAATAGACTCAAACAAAAGCATTTATTTTAGTGGAGAGTTATCAATTTTTGCAGACTGAGACATTTACTAATTCAACATCTTACACATACACACATGCATAAAGCTCTGTAAAGTGTTGCTCAGCCACTCAACTGTGAGTCCACCACATCTTATAGTGGAACCAATTGTATGCTAACGAAGTTCATAAGATAATTGCCATCTCTTCTCTTATTACCACTTTTCACTTGACCAACAATTCTTTCACAGGCATACATATTGAGTTCTACACCAGGTTATTAGTATCACAATACCTAAGCAAAATATTAAAACACACACAGAAATATAAATATATAATATACATATATATATATATATACATACACACACAAACTCTGTGTCTGTTTGTCTATTTGTCTGTCTGTCTGTCTGTCTCTCTCTCTCTCTTTCACTATCTATCTATGCTCCCCCCCACACACACACACACACTTACTCACTCATATATTTGAATACAATATTGTAAACTATTACGAAAATATGCTTGGTCAAATAAATCTCAGCTTAGGCAAGACTGATATACAAGAGATGTTGTATTCAAATTGTATTCATTCTATTACCAATATACTGATTGTGCTGTTTTTCTATTTCAAGGACCTTCTATAGACAGATTCACACACATACACACATAACCTATATATGCATGTATGTGGATGTGTTTGTATGTGTGTGCGTAAATGTATGCACATCTTTAGTGCCACTATATTTTCATTTATATTCTACTAGTGACTTAAGGAATTCTTTCTGGTTCTGATTCATTTGCCACTGAGAAACTCATAACAATGTGGCCATGCTTGTACCATGAATCAGCTGTCCATTCTCTAATCAAAGAAATGAAGACCATTCTTAATATACAAAGACACAGACATGCATCCTCTCATGACATAGTAAGCACATATACAAAACATATACTGCAGTTTGCACATACATGTGAAATCTAATGCTTCTATCAAGAAAAATTAAATATTTTTTTCTTCTATCAGTTACATCAAAAATACATGAGAAATGTATGAATGTCACCTAATCCCAATTGAATTCTTCGGAAAAATGTGTGGCTTACTGTTTTTGTCAGAAATCAATACTTTGCTTCTACTTGTACAGAATCAACATAGTAGAATTAACATGCAAACAGCCACATGTTATATTGCCAAATCCAAAGCACTAAACTGCAGCATCTCTTTGATAATTTACAGTTGTGAGTTTGATTCCTGCCAAGATCAGCTTAGCTTTTAAGCCCCAACAGTTAATATAATAAATACTTGGATAGGCAATAAAAGATTATAGCTGAGCTGGTGTGTCAAGATAATAAGCCCTACAAGCATTCAAAGTCTGGTTTCAGTTATTCAATAACTAATGGTTAATAACCTGATAATGATGAAGATGTGGGAGTAGGTGAGATTAATTAATGTATTTTAGTTTCTGTTATTTGTAGATTGAACATGCTTACATTAAGATGAGACTTTTGATAACCATTTAGCATAGCACCATCTTTATTCTCCTAAACATTATCGCTCATATTCCCCTAAACTTTATCACTCTTATTTCCCTAACAAAGAAACAAAAATGAGTTTAGCTGATTGAATAGCTATCAGTGATCCATTTAAAGAGGAGGACAAATTCCTTGCCCAATATTGACTCATTTTTATATATTTGTGGCCTATTCAATTAAGGCACTGTATGCTCGTATTAAATATACATTGGCAGTCTTTCACAAAAGCAGCAAATTTACATATGAAGAAGACTGATGATTTGATTAGAGTAAACATATACATGCAATCCCTGACTAGAGATGTGAGTAATTCACATTTATTTGATAATCTAACATTAGCATAGCAGTGTATTTTTGTTTTTAACTATTTCCTCCTCCTCCTCCTCATCATCATCACCACCACCACCACCACCACCACCACCATCATCATCATCATCCTCATCATCATCATCGTTTGAATGTCTGTTTTCTATGCTGCTATGGGTTAGACAGTTTCACAGGAACTGGCCAGCCAGAGAGTTGTCCAGGCTCTATTTGACTGTTTTGGCCTGGTTTCTATAGCTGGATGCCTTTCTTGTTGCCAACCACTTTACAGAGTGTGCCTGGGTGCTTTTATGTGGCACCAGCGTGGGTGCCACACATGGGTGTGCAATTCAAACTGACAAGTTTTTGACCTTATTTTACATAACAATGCTAAGGGATGTTGTAAAAGTCTATATTTTTAAAATGGAAATATCATGTATAGTTTGCATTTACTGATTTCGTATAAATATGCTCTTTTACTTGTTTCAGTCTTTTGACTGTGGCCATGCTGGAGCACCGCCTTTAGTCGAGCAAATCGACCCCGGGACTTATTCTTTGTAAGCCTAGTACTTATTCTATCAGTCTCTTTTGCCGAACTGCTAAGTTACAGGGATGTAAACACACCAGCATCGGTTGTCAAGCGATGTTGGGGGGACAAACACAGACACACAAACATACACACACACACACACACACATATATATATACATATATACAACAGGCTTCTTTCAGTTTCCATCTACCAAATCCACTCACAAGGCTTTGGTCAGCCCGAGGCTATAGTAGAAGACACTTGCCCAAGGTGCCATGTGGTTGGTAAGCAAGCTACTTACCACACAGCCACTCCTATGCCTGAAGGTATAAATAAAAAAGATATCTGTTTTTGCTACATCTTACAATGCAGAAACTAACTTTTGTTTAGGTCTTTAGCATTCAGATTACTCTTATTAAGTGAAATGCTTATTTATTCACACTGTTTTGAATTTATCATATATTATCTAAAAACTTCATGATTTCAATGATCTGATTGTTTGTTTTTAGAATGATATTGTATGGTAGGTGTGAGAGGCTAGTTGAAACATAAAGGAGATAGAATATTTGGGCTGGATATGAGCGGGTTAAAGGTCTCTCTTGATTGTTAGAAAATATACATATGCTCCCTACAACCAATGCCATACAAGTATGACTGATAATATGAATGGTAGGCACATTATTCACATTTTCTCTTGGAGAATGCACCAAATGATGGTGCCAAACTTAAGCTAAGTGAATAATTACTATTGCTGCAAATTATTATTGTGTTCTGTAACAGCTAGATGTTCTATATATGCTTTCCCTACTGGATGCTGTACAAATGCAACAGACAATGGATTGTGATTCAAACGCCAACATTCTCTGCTCCTATATTGAAAAGTATGAGACACCATTACTACAACAATGATACTGACAACAATGAAGCCCTTCTACTCGCTAAAGAAGTAACAAGGAATTCAAGTGAAAGAAACTTAGAAGACCAGAAAAGATAGAAAGAAGTGATGCAAGCTGTTAGCACCACTTTGCACTTTATAATGAAGATAACAAAAAACTGCAATAAATAGCAAGACATTGTATTTAAGAAGGATTGTCCAAGCTACACAAGCAAGGGTAAAATAAATGGTTGTTAACCCTTTAGAACTCAGATTACACTGTCAAATGTAATACTTATATATTCTCATTGTCTTAAATTAATCATGCATTATCATTTCTATGATGTGATCATTTATTTTTCCTATGACATTATAGAGTAGGTATGAGATGTTGAATCTGGCCAGTTTGAATATAAAAGAGGCAGAATATTTTGGCTAGATAGGGCCAGTTTAAATGCTAAAGGGTAAAATGATGATGATGATGATGATTATGGTGACAATAATGGTGACAACAGCAACAGAGGCGTTGGTGACACTAGTGGTGATTGCAGTAGGAGTGGTAGCAGTGTTTGTAACAATGGATGATAGTAGGCTTCTATTCAGTTTCAAATTCCACTCACAAGGTATTGGTAAAAACTGAAATTTATAGCAGAAGACTGTGAAGTTAGCTTCTTTAACCGCACAGCTATCCCTGCAGCAATGTGGAATTGGTTTATATTAGATGTAACTCAAATTATCAAAACACTTTGATTC
>NC_142941.1:37739104-37774104 GCF_046866305.1 Octopus bimaculoides | reverse complement strand
ATGGTACATTGTTGGCCTGTTTGTAAAACAACTATCTTTACTTACTCATTGATTTTATGTATCTTTGTGTGTATGTGTGTGTGTGAGTGTGTGTATGTGGGCAAGTGTTGCGGGATATGTATGTATGAATATATCTATAAATAATTTATACATATATACATACATAAAATACATACACATACACACACTCATGTGTATATATATGTATGTATGCATATGACCACTTGGCTATGTATGCATGCATACATGTATGTGTGTATGTACGTATGTGTGAGTATTTATGTATATGAAATTCTCTACCAACTCTTTGCAATATTTTCAATTTTATATTGTTTGCAAATTACTTTCTCTTTATTTTGAGCAATTTTCAAGAGAAAATATTAAACTTAGTGGTAAATATTTTTCAGCATAGGAAATTAAAATAAAAACAAAAAATTAAAACCACTTGTCTTGTATAATCTTTCTCCTTTTAAGCAATTAATTTAGCGTTAATCAAATCAAACAAATAATTTAATTGTGTAGTCATTAAAATATCTCCACTAATTCCATGAAGAATTAAATAGAATTTATATATCCCATGTGTTGTTATTTGATCTTACCTTCATGTTGAACATATGTGATTACACATAGGTTATGTGAATAAACATAATGAATATATTCTATTACTGTTATGTTCTAATTTAGTAATTGCTTTGTATGTGTTTGAACTCTATTTCAAGAATTTATGGTATCAGAAAAGCTTAAATTTTTAAAGATGGAATACAGGAGGTGTTATGATTTTCATGGCATTCCTAATATCAGGTTTGATGGAAATGCAGAGATACCCGCCCAAAATTTCTCTATAAGCTTGCTTACAAACATATAGCTAACTTTATGATGCCTATTTTGTTTTCCTCATTGACTAACAATATATTTAATATCTACATACATACATATACGTATGTGTATGTGAGTATATGTGTTATTTCTTTACTATCCACAAGGGGCTACACACAGAAGGGACAAACAAGGACAGGCAAACGGATTAAGTCGATTATATCGACCCCAGTGCATAACTGGTACTTATTTAATTGATCCCGAAAGAATGAAAGGCAAAATCAACCTCGGAAGAATTTGAACTCAGACGAAATACCGCTAAGCATTTTGTCCAGTGTGCTAACGTTTCTGCCAGCTCATGAGTATATGTGTGGTGTGTGTGTGTGTGGTTTCTATGAGGTTTATTTTTAATCATTCTTTTCTCAGATACACACATACATACAGGTGAACGGATGGACAGACAGACAGACAGACGGATGGATGTATGACTCTATATACATATTCATGTATGTATGTATGTATGTATGCATGCATGCATGCATGTATGTATGCACATACAGGTATGTATATAGACAGAAAGACAGACATATTTCAAGATATTTTACATGAAAGAAATTAAGAAGCCCTGATGCTTATGCTTCCCCTATGACAGTAACAATGTTACCAAAAGAGAAATCCTCCTATGTAGGTGGGGAGGGAAAGGAGGAAGTTATCTCTTAAACAGAGACTTAGGCTGAATGCGTGCAACAGAGGGTACCCCTACTTAAGGTACTCAAAGAAGAGGTGGTGATATTGAACCAAATGACAGAGTAAGTCAGTCAGATAACAGAGAGAGAGAGAGAGTGAGAGAAAGACCATTCTATATTTTAATACCTTTCAGATATGAGAGAGAGAGACTTTTCTGAAATCTAAAATTTTGCAAACCATGAGTTTCACATCGTCCAGAATGTCACTACTTCTTTCATATTTCTGTTGTAATAATTTAGTTGGATTAGGAAATGGTGGTATAGTCTATCGGAATTTTAATTCCTTCATATTATGGGCACTGATTTTCTCAAACCCTTGAAATTAAATTTTAAGTTGATACTGGTTGAATTTCAATGTATGAGGGTTTGAATACTTGTAGGGAAGAATTGGGAATTTATGTGAAATGAGGCAGTGAAGGAAGATATAAGTTTGTGTCATCTGCATAGAATATTGTAAGTATAGTAACACGTGGTAGCATGAAGAGCCTTAATTTAGAGAAAGAAAAAAGTGCAGGAGAGATGACTGAGCCTTAATGTATACCTGAGATGATTGAATGATCTGAGATCATACAGTCCTCCTGTTAACACATACACACACACACACACACACACACATAAACACACACTGCAATGGGGCAGTCTAGCAGAAAGGTCTTATTTCTGGGGTAAAATCATCAATGACACTCATTATTAGGAAGCATTGCAAAAGATTTCTCATGTCAGATATGTTCAAAGGCCTTGTCACACTTCAAATGTTACTAATAAAACAAAAAAGACAGAAGAAAATTTGTGCTAGACAAAAGCAAAGTGGTTTGCAGTAGATTTAACTCAGCAGAAGAACTTTGGTAATCGTCTTTGAAATAGTGAATCGTATTCAACTGCATTTTTTATATTCAAAATAAATCTGCGAGTTCTCTGAGTTGCTAGCCTGTATTTACTATCATTGATAGAAATGGCCTCATGACAAGTTAAAAACTGATCATTATTCACATTGGTTGTTATATTTTAAAAATATCTTTTGTTGGTAGCAGACATCTGGTTCCTGATTGCATTAAAACTATTTAGTATGTATATCACAAAAGTAAAATAATATAGCTTGAAACTGAACTTTTACACTCTTTGTACACTCAATGTATTTAAGATGTTTCAAGTTTGTTTTTTTTTTAATTGTACTTTCAGTATAATAGAAGAAAAAGGAAAACAGACAATTCCTTTTAAATTTGTTAATAAATTTCCCAGGAACTTTTAATAACCAAGTAATAAATTTATTCAGCACATTTAAAAAATAATAATTTCTACAATGTTTATACATCTCCTAGGAATACGACAACTGCTGCATTATCATTGACCTTCTGCGGTTTCTCAAACACACAAGCCAAACTCTAATATGCTCACTTCAGATTTTTAATCTATATT
The DNA here is from genome assembly GCF_046866305.1 of Octopus bimaculoides. NCBI lineage: Eukaryota > Metazoa > Mollusca > Cephalopoda > Octopoda > Octopodidae > Octopus > Octopus bimaculoides. The sequence continues at coordinate 37,771,126 of NC_142941.1, read as the reverse complement.
GTTGCTCACAGTTCACCAGTAAATCCTCTCTAAGAATTAAATAAGTAGGATTGATGCTGTTTGTCATGACTCACAGACTGCAGTTTGCTGGCATTTATTAAGTTGCTGCTGGTTAAAGTTATAAACATTTTTCTGTTCTTGACATACATCATCCTCATTACCACCCTCAACAGCAACTGCATCGCCATCACCACCAACACCACCACCACTATCAACATTACCCTCATTACAACAACAATGGCCACCACCGTTATCATTACCACTGTCGCCCATAACCAATAATGCCTTTTCCTATAAACTGTATTTTAACTATTGTCCATATGTAACATTGATCAGCTGTATCTGTTCTCAACTGATGCCCAAGATTCGTTGACCTTATTGAATCTTAATGTATTTGCAGCATTGGCCTTCTCTTCGCCTTGCATATTTTTCTCTTGTTACACAGATTAATACTTCAAGACCTACACTAATTGTTTCCATGCAAATCACTCAATGCAATCTTTTAATTCCAATGAACAGTTTGTAATTTTATCACAAACAGTCATTGTTAATCTATTTTTTATTAGCCAGTAAAACTGGTAAAACTGTTAATCTACTGCTGGTATGTAAATCAATCTAATGTGCAAAGGAAAATAGGACCAATTTTTGAAATGAAGTTTGCAAAGATCTAAAATTGTACCCAATTTTTTGGATTTTAGAGAGAGAGAGGTGGGGAGAGTGTGTTTGTTTGGTTTATTAATGTGTTAAAAAAGTATAGAAAATATTTACTGGAAAAGGACATACTAAAGATGTCTCTTTTATCTCTTTTATCTCACTTACTTGTTTCAGTCATTTGGCTGTGGCCATGCTGGAGCACTGCCTTTAGTCGCGCAAATCGACCCCAGGACTTATTCTTTGTAAGCCTAGTACTTATTCTATCAGTCTCTTTTGCTGAACCGCTAAGTTATGGGGGATGTAAACACACCAGCATCGGTTGTCAAGCGATGTTGGTGGGGGCACAAACACAGACACACAAACATACACACACACACACACACACATACATACATACATACATACATACATACATACATATATATATATATATATATATATATATATATATATATATATATATATGACAGGCTTGTTTTACTTTAGCTTAAACCGTTTAACATTAGGTTTAAAATCAGCCATATCCAGCCCAAATATGTTTACCTGTTTTATCTTCAAAGCAACCGAATCCAATATCTCACACCAACCCCACAATGTCATTCTAAAAGTAAGCAATCACATTATTGAAATTTCTAAGTTACAAGTTAATTTATGATTAATTCAAAAATATGTGAATATGTAAGCATTACATTTGACAAAGTAAGCTGAATGCTAAAGGGTTAAAGTTGACAGGGACTTTATTTCTATGATGTGGCTGTGTGGTAAGGAACTTGCTTCCCAACACATGGTTCCGGGTCCAGTCCCAATGCATGGTACCTTGGGCAAGTGTCTGTTAAAATAGCTTCAGGTCGACCAAAGTCTTGTGAGTGGATTTGGTAGACGGAAACTGAAAGAAGCCCACTGTATATATATGTGTGTGTGTGTGTCTGTGTATCTGAGTTTGTCCCCCCATCATCGCTTGACAACTGATGTTGGTGTGTTTATATCCCTATAACTTAGAGGTTCAGCAAAAGAGACCGATAGAATAAGTACTAAGCTTACAAAGAATAAGCCCTGGGGTTGATTTCTTCGACTAAAGGCGGTGCTCCGGCATGGCCACAGTCAAATGACTGAACCAAATAAAGGAATAAAAGAATAAACCAACTGAACCAAGTATCAGGAAAGAACACCCCAGGGCAGCTCTTACCACAGGTTACAAGATAGGCATCTTTGTAAGATGAAACTTTTGTTACTGTTGTTGTGTGTCTCACAAATCGGCTTTGATGAAGCAGAGACATATTCAAAAGTGTTCCAGCTGTGACTATCATAACTTTATATCGGATGTGGCTTTATGTTAGGTGATGAGAGGTTAAAGTATGATAGTAGAACAGTGGAGCAAGTGTCATGCTGCAAGGGAGATACATGGTTACCTCATTTGAAAAAGAGAGCAAATAGTGGCAAAGGCATGTCAGAGCATATCCAGTGGTTTATATACTATTATATTCATATAATGTATTTTTCTTAGTTCAAGATGGTAGGGTGTGGTTTGAAGGACATTTGGTAGGTATTTCTAGAAGGTCAGCTAACTACATAGTAGCTTCTTTTCTGGATTATTCTAAGATGGTTTCTTTTTAAGAAATTAATATTAATACAAATCTATATATTTCTTCCTCTAAAATTCAGTGTTCATACTTGCTAGTTCACCTGTAGTCAATAGTTTGGCAAGCCATAAGAGTTCAGTGATGCTGACTTGCATTTGTTACATCATATAAAGGCAACTTTTCAGTGGTTTCACACACACACACACACACACACACACACACACATAAAATCTCTAGTAGGTTATTAGGCTTGTTACATACCAGTAGCTGAAATATTTTATCAACAAAATCGATTTTGAATTTATAATTTTTTTTTTTTATTTTACCTCTGAAATTCAGTATATAAATACACATCCTCTGCAGTTCTCTACTTTCCCCCTCCCCACACTCCCCCCATGCCCACATTCAAAGATAAACTTTTGTAGATTACAAGAATCATGGCATACCAATAGTTGAAATATTTTATCAACAGCATTGATTTTGTATATAGAATTCTTTTTTTTTTTTCCTTTTCTTTACACCATCCCACCCCACCCCACCCCATCCTCTTGAAATTAAGAGGAACCTCCATGTAATAAGCAAATGTCATAGAGTAGATGTCTTAATAAACACAGAACTTAGTCTTCTCTATTACTGAGAAAAGCATTCATCCAAAAAGCACTCACCCAAAACGCTTTCAATAATCTCTAAATTTATTGACCAACCCATGCCAGCCTGAGAAAAATGGACATTAAAACGAAAACTGTGAGGGTGAATAAATCATTAGTTTATAGCTCTGTTTTGCTACTGCAGTGACTGCTTGCTAATGTTACTGAGATTTGATATACAATTGTATCTCTTTTCAAAATATAACATAGAGCCTGAGCTTCTCCTTCGTCTCTCCTTCTCTCTCTTTCTCTCCCTCTCTCACTCCTCTCATATTTCTATGTTGTTGTCAGCTGTTATTTGAAATGAGTTTATCAAAAAAAAAAAAAAAAAAAAATTGTGGGGAGATATGAATTCAATAACTAAGTCCAACCAGATAATGTTCTCTTCAATAACATGTGTTTAATATTGCTGTCTAGAATTATTACATTTTGAGCAAGACAGGCCTGATATATTGGCTTTAGTTGGCATAGGCAATTCCAATGTATGTTCATTTTACAGCATACATTTATTGTAGCTGTGTTGTTATAACATTGATATCGGAGAGCTGTATTGTAATATTTCATTTCATGAATTCAGATATAAAATTTCTCTTTTAAATAATTTTATATACATTTCAGGGGTGTTTTATAATATAAGACAAATTTGTACTAATACAGTTCTATATTTAAGAGATGAGGAATTATTTACATTATTTACATTATCTACATTTGACGGATATTCGTCCTCATCTTGTTTGTTGTTAACACAACAAGACACCTGACGAAGGCTGGAGGGTATATCAGCCGAAACGTTGTGTTAACAACAAACAAGATGAGGACGAATATCCGTCAAATGTAGATAATGTAAATAATGTAAATTTGTACTATACTAAAACTAAATTTCCGTTATCCACTCTGTCATTAAATAAATTTCTTTTTCTGTAAAATACAACATAGATGTACATTTCAGGTTTTATTCACTATGCTCGATATATTTGTCTTTTTTATTTATTTACTAGTTTTTGAAATTTTTTTATACAGATGTAGTCTTACATGTTAGCTACAAAATTCACATTCATTTATTATGAAAAAATTAATAATAAAAAAGTTAAAAGCCTTTGACATTTTTGCTAATTTCAGCCAATCAGATGCCTCCATTATCAACATATTCAAAATCGCAATTTCCACGTGGAAAATTTTAAAAATGAATTAGGCACAGTATGTGGTGGGGAGTGTATTTTTATATATATATATATATATATATATATATATATATATATACATACATGTACACATATATATATATATATATATATATATATATATATATATATATATATATATACATACATGTACACACATACACATCTATATATACATCTATATACACACATACACATATATATATATATATATACATATACACACATACATATATATATATATATATACATATACACACATACACATATATATATATATACACACATACACATATATATATATATACATATACACACATACACATATATATATATACATATACACACATACACATATATATACATATACACACATACACATATATATATATATATATATATACATACATATATATATATATATTTATATATATATATATATATATATATATATACATGTGTACACACATATATATACTTATGTATACATATATTCATACATATGTATATGTATAATATTGTATATGCATACTTTAAACAGTTTCCATTTGAGTATTAGCTACAAAAGTGCTGATCAAGTCAGCTAGATAATTTTTAAACCCTTCAGCATTTCTTTAGCAAATTATGTTACACAGATGAATAACATAAATTTTAAATGTCAATTGGAACTGAATTTTTCTTTATTTGCATAGAACCCACCATCTATGGACAAGTTATGTAGAAAGAAACACAAGAGAAAAAAAAATTACATAAAAATATTTAAAAAACTTACTGTTATCAGTTTACTCATATTTCAACACTATAAACGATGGCTTTGCATGTTTGACATGGCTGACTTCAATTTCGGTTAAAAAAAGATTATATGTTTACTTTCTTCAACAATTAAATTGAATTTAGTTTCTACATGATGGAGCTATATATATAGATGTGAAAAGTGAAAAAAGAAAGAAAGCCTTTTTTTTTTTTTTCATTTACACTCTTCCAAAAAGTGTAGATATGATTGAAGCAAATCTTAAATAAATAACACAAGACCTTGTTCTCATGCTTCTAAGGCAATTAATACTTTATCTACTAAATTGGAACAAGAGACTTTAGAAATCTACCTGCATAAATGAACACACACACACATAAAAGATTCCATACATTACAAACATTACATAGACATACACATGCATCTTTTGTCAAGGAATGTTTCCAATGTATTTAAATAGACACTCCTTGAATTCACCAAAGCCTTTCTTTACATCTTTTCAACCTCATCACACATACCTACATAGCCACACATCTCTCAGTCTTCTATTCTATTATTTTGTCTTCTTCTTGCTTTTCCTTTCATTCAGTTTCCTTTTTACTCTGCATCTTATATCATCCCCTGATTCTCTTCTTTGATTCTATTTTTTTACATATATTTTTACCTTTATTTCAGTTATTCTATTTAGTCTTTTATTCTTTTGGCATCATTTTATGCATTATTTATTCTTTTCTATACTGAACAGCATAGCAAAAGAAAAACTTTGTCAGTCTCAGGGATGAGCTGAGAATAACATTACATTACACTACAACTGGAAACCTTTAATTACTAAAGGAAATCTTTAATTATGAGTCAGAGATCATTTTAAGAAGTCTTTCATTTACCAAACCTAACATATAAAGAATCACAATATTTATCTTTTAAGATGACAAAATATAGCTTTATATTATCTTTAAGTCTATAAAAGTGGAATTCATCTAGTTATTTAGCCTGGACCACAGAGAAGCAAGGAAGTAGTGGCCAGGTACCTTTTCAGAAGAAAAGAATAAAAAAAACAGAAACAGATTTTGAGAGGGCTCTTCCTCACTTTTAGGGCCTGAATGCAGTATTGTTCCAAAATGCAAATTTCTCACAGAGGCCCAGCTGGTACATTGAGGGCTGTGTGTGACCCAAATAATATATACTCTTTTTTCAGTCATTGGAATGCAGCCAATGTTGGTGTGTTTACGTCCCCACAACTTAGCAGTTCAGCAAAAGAGACTGATAGAATAAGTACTAGGCTTACAAAGAATAAGTCCTGGAGTCGATTTGCTCGACTAAATGCGGTGCTCCAGCATGGCCGCAGTCAAATGACTGAAACAAGTAAAAGAGTAAAAGAGTGCAAAACAATGAGTGGAAAAAAAATCCTAATGGATTCCTTAGAAAATAGGCATTGCTTTTTAAGATGAACTAGAGACATGAAGAGAATCAGCAGTAATTAAGTGAAGGCTTGATGATAAATAGTAAATAAGTCGTCTTTGCTAGAAGTTATACTTAATTTTATGATAGAAATAATGAATTTATAGTATAGTGTGCTCAGGTGCATGGCAACTCATCAGAAAAAGTAACTAAAACTGCATGAACAGAAAATAGAATATGCACAGGAAGGGAACTGAGAATAAATACATTGGAAACATTCCTTGACAAAAGATGCATGCGTATGTCTAAGTAATCTTTGTAATGTATGGATTCTTTTGTGTGTGTGTGTGTGTGTGTGTGTGTGTGTGTGTGCGTGTGGGCGGGCGTGCGGGCGCAGGTAGATTTCTAAAGTCTCTTGTTCTAATTTAGTAGATAAAGTAATAATTGCCTTAGAAGCAAGAGAACAAGGTCTTGTGTTATTTATTTAAGATTTGCTTCAATCATAATTATATTCTTGGAAGAGTGTAAATAAAAAAAATAAAAAAAATAAAAACTTCCTATCTCTTCCACTTTTCATGTGTATAGCTCTATCATGTAGAAACTAAATTTAATTTAATTTTTGAAGGTGGGCAGAAAGAAAAACTGCTACAACTTCTTTTGTAGATCAGGGATATACATGATTCTTCAACAACTTATTCTGTTTGGGAGCTGATTTCTCTACTCCTTTCTTGCTATATACATGTTGCTTTAGTCTTAGCCTAACTATGAACTGTACTGAAAACTATAGGTTGCTTAGACCAGCTGGCTAATAATAGTAAATAGTAGATCCTGTTCCCTATGTGACATATTTCAAAGTGGAAATAAAATGATTCAGGGTTGACAGCAAGGAAAAGGAATTTAAAGAACCAATATTTCTACTTGTAACAAAGGATTTCTCCCTTCATACAGAACAGAGGATATATGAAGCATATGTAACGTGTTTAATTCTATTTGATAAGGAAGCGTGAGCCATGAATGCAGTAGATCTCCAGTGATGAGGGAGAAATAAATTGCATATGGTCTATTGAATATGAAATAGTATACAAAGAAAGCAATTTGTATTCAAAGACATTACACAATGTATACAGAAGACCTGACTGCATAGTTATAGATGTGTAATATATTTAAATGATGCAGGTTAAGTGAAACATGTAAATTGAAGGTGCATTATGACCTCAACAGAAGCAAACTGAAGGGATGTAATCCCAAAACATTTTGCCACACAGAAAAGCAATGCTAAAATCAAAAGGATAAGAGAAATGTTATACACATAGTACTTACTTTTGGAGTTTATGATTTACAAGTTTATATCTTGATAAGAATTTATAGCAGAATGACTTCCCCCAAGCAAGTGGATGAATACACCTGGAAGCTAAATTGTGTTGGTAAGAGTCAGTAACCCCTAGTCTTCTTTGCCTGTTACCATCATATTTGCTTCAATCCTTTGTGCTATTCTGTTATCAGCAAATAAACATTAGTGAGTCATCTAAGATTGCTTTACTTTGCAACTAAGTTTTATTTCCTTTCTTCCTCTTTCTTAATGAGTTCTTGATCAATGGGCAATAGTTAACAAATTATATCATGCAATCAAGAATTACCTATACAAGTGATCTACCTAACCTATGTTAGTATGGGTAAAAAAAAAAACTGGTTCTACAAACATTTACAAGAACTTAATTGTAACTTTCAGTTGAGCATTTTGGGATTGTTAATTGTAACTTACAGGTGAGCATTTCATAAATGTGCATTTGTGACAATAATTTTACTTCAGTTTTGCGGTTCGTGTTTCACCCTACACTTTCATAAATAGAAGTTATGACTGAAACAAGTTAAAATATATCTTAAAATTGTCTGATATTTCTCTTATAGGATAATAATACAATGTTTAAAAATGCCATTGTTCTGCATAACACATGAAAGTTTTGTGTTCAAACTCATCCTATGGATATATTGAGTTTAAATAGGAATAGGACAGTTAAAAGTAATTGGAGTTTGGATTAATCAAAGGTTTGTTGAAAATATTTAATTTTTTAAAAAATGGCATAAATGATAAAGAATTCTATTCAGTAAAATTTGCATGTTTGCTGAACTATTTTACTTTCTTTCCCCTCCTATATTCTTAGCTTTGGTTTTTGTCACTTCTATTTCATATTCAGAAATCTAAAAGTAATATTATGATATACATTACTCTCTGTAAAATGATTAAAAAAACAGAGCAGACAATCAATGTTGGGTCAAGAGATTGTCTTGATGAAGATATGATAATTTCTCTTGTATGGTTGCTATTATGAAATGCACTCAGTACACTCTAATAAAGTGGTTGGCATTAGGAAGGGCTTTCATCTGCAGAAACTATACCCTATGGAGGTGGTGCCTGAGGACTCTATCCCTATGATCCTCTCAGGAGTAGTGAGTAGTGAAGATGGAGGGATAGACTTATATCAGAGAAGCAGATTCAGCACAGCAGTAATATAGTGAGTACCCTGTAACAATAATCACCTTATGTCACTGGTCCTTCAACTCCTCATCATCTTTGATCAACATTTATTTTCCATATTGCCATGGGCTGCTAGATTGACAGGTTCTAATGAGCTGCAGGACAATGTTAAGCACCAATGTCAGCTTTGACATAGTTTCTACAGTTAGGAAGGGCATCCAGCTGCAGTAAACATACTGAAGTACAGTTCTTAAATGAGCTATAATTCTAAACTCTAAAAGTTATATTCAGGATCTTGAAAGCTGGTAGCAGATCTGCTTTTATCGTTCTTAGTTCAAAACAAAATATTATAATGTAGAACTAAAAAGGTTCGACAAAAAATGTAAATAAATAAAATTTAGAGAAAGTTTACAGAAATGTGTAATGCATAAATACATTACACAACCATAATAATAATAATAATAATAATAATAATATTAGATGTATGTTTATGTGTATTCACTAGCGTGTGTACACATGTTCATTGTATTGATATCTATATATATTCATATACACACATGCATTCCTATATACGTACAGACATATATCATTTGCACATATACATGTACACATATATATGCAGTCAAAGATATATATATATATATATATATATATATATATATATATATATATGTATGTCTATGCACACAGTGAGTGTACTGACATGTATACATGTATCTGTTGGTATACATATATATAATATACATGCATAGTATACATTTATCCAAATATATTATAGTTGCACACAAATAATTATGCTCATATCTGTATGCATAAGCATATATAGGAGTTTATAATTCTTTATGCAGAAGGGGTAAATGTGCATATGCATGTGCCTGTATATTGCAATTTTCATACACAAGTGCGCCCCCCCCCCACACACACACACATGCACAAATGTATAACACACATGCAAATACATATCAACACACACATGCATGCACAAACACACATACACATGCATACATTGATGAGTCTATGTAGATGAAAGAATAACTCTGACATTACATCCTCTCACACACACACACACACACACACACATGCATACAGATTCACATGCATATATAAAGTATGGTTGGATATATTGTGCATATAGGATAATAGACTGTCAACTTTTATCTTACTTTGAAATATCTTGCTTTTGCTAATGGTAGTAAATATGGTTTCTACCTCAGTAGATCCGTTGCTAATCTTCTGTTCCGCATTATTCCATAGTAATCCTTATCTAGCTAGATCAGCTGCTAATCTTCTATCCAGCATCATGCTAGAGTAATCTTCTTCAATGGAATGTTGTAATAAAAGCAAAGCTACTGCACCTAGACTTACACTGAGATGGTTAACTAAGTATGGCACTGTGGCATTTTATAATTCTTATGTGACACAAACATAAATAATCCCATGCCATTCCACAAAATCTTTCTTCCTGAAAGTTCCAGAAAACTAATTTGCCAGGTACTCTGACAATAAATTGTGTTCCTAAATTGTACAGTCCTTACCTACACCCTCACCTCTGCTTTAAATACTTTGTTTAATGCTACCACACTTCACAACTGGCCTATTTTTTTTTCTAACTAATGCATCTCAGGAAACTCGCTATGAATTATGCTTCTAATATCTAGAGTTCATTTAACAAGACATGAAGTGGGATATTGAAAGGAAGAAGTGTTATTGTTTGAACTGTAAACAATATATAACTGGTTTAGTGAAGTTGTGTGGTCTTGTGGCTTGTGTTCGGTTTATGATTGTTAGCATATAAATTTGATTTTCAAACCAAGCGCCGCTGTTTGAATGTTGGTGATATGGTGCAGCCAACTGGGCACTGAATCTGTTTTGGTGATTGGAGGCAAATACACATGTGTGCACAAGCACAGAAATAAATTCATACACAAAAATTAAGAGAGAGAGAGAGAGAGAGAGAGAGGGAGAGAGAGAGAGGGAGGAAGAGGGGGAGAGAGAGAGAGAGAGAGGGAGAGAGAGAGGGAGGAAGAGGGGGAGAGAGAGAGAGAGAGAGAGAGAGAGGCCTTACAATTTATTAATTGAACGTAACTGACATGCATCTTTTCCCTCTCCTCATTCATACTGTGGGACTGAACCCGGAACCATGTGATTGGGAAGTAAGCTTCTTACCACACAGCCACACCTACACCTTGCACACATAAACAGTGAGAGAGGGGGCAGAGAAAGAGAGAAAGAAACATTAAAATGAGAAAAACATTAAAACATTCAATGTCAAATAAGTTCACTGAACCAATGGTGCCAAAATGGCTGTGCCAAAACCATCTTGTACCCCTTCGGTGGCATGTTGCATGACTGAAGAAGGTACTTCACTGCATCATGTTTATCCTGTTCACTCAGCTGAAAATGAGCACCAGTGGTAGCTGGAGATAGGGTTAAACCTGTAATGAACTGTTGTTTCATCCAGGGCAGAATATAGTCCTCTCAACTTCTTCAATGCCTCAGACACCCAAATAAGCTCTGACCTCTTAAGGTGGGATGCTCAAAACATATTGTATATGAACGATGTGTATTTCATTATCTGTTGATAGAAAGTTTATTTACAGTCATCACCATCATTATTATCATCAGATTATCATTGGATAAATCAATGGTGTGGAGAAGAAAGACTTGCAGGCATGGACAACTGCTAGTCATCTTTTAGAAATCTAGCCCAAACCTCTGCATATACACAGCCAGATGCATGGTCAAATTGGAATGGAGCTGCTAATTCAACTGACCATGTAGACGCTCCTTCATTGGTTCATTAAAATCAAACAATCTTCTCAAATAACAAAATCATTTTTCCTATTTTCTTGTCACAACTTATGAATCTCAGCATAGCCACAACATACTTGCTGCAACCAGTAAAACAGGGCCAACATTATAATGCACAAATAAAACATTTTCTTTTTTCCACAAATTTTCATAATTTCTTTTATCTATCAAATTTGTATAACCGCAAGCATGGCTGGGTGGTTAAGAAGCTTGGTTTGCAACCATATAGTTTTGGGTTCAGTTTCATTGCACAACATAAGCACCAACCAAAACCCTAACTCTGCACCAACCAATGAATTTGTTAGAGAGAAACTGTGAAAACCTCTGAGTGTGTGTGTGTGTGTGTGTGTGTGTGTGTGTGTGTGTGTATGTGTGTGTGTGTGTGCGAGTGTGTGTGTATGTGTGTGTTTGCAAAGGTGTTTGCATCTGTCACTACCATCATTTAACAACCCTTCGAGATGATGCCCCAGTACGGCTGCAGTCCGTCAACTAAAACAAGTAAAAGATGAAAATAATAAATGAAGTTTTGAAAAACTTTATTCTCCATTTTAATTAAGGTTATTTATACATCATACACGATCATATGTCTGATAGTCAATAAATTGTAATTTTAATTGACTAATTTTGATTCTTATCCAAAATTATTGATCCATATTTACAATAATCAATAGGAAATTTTTATTTCTTCTCATTCAAGGAATCTGAAATTTCATTCCCATCCTGAAAAAGGCAACACAAAATCTACAGCAAAACCTCAGAGATACCTCAACATCATAAATCATGACAGGAATCAAATATGCTTTGAAAAAAATATTAGGAACTAATTTCACGAATTTGGCATAAACCGAAAAATTTCAAGAGAAGGAGTTATTTAATTACATCGACCTTAGTACTCAACTGGTCTTATTTTATCAACTCCAAAAGGACAAAAACCAAAATCAACCTCAGAAGAATTTGAACTCCACAAACAGCAGGAAGAAATGATGTTAAGTATTTTGTCTGATGCCCTAATGACTCTGCCAGATCATCACCATAATTCATATCATAAATATTAAACAGAGAAGAATAAATACAACTACACTTAGCATTCTTTTGTAGGGGTTTTGTTGATTTTTCAGAGAGAAGGGCAATTTTTATTCTAATAAATATTTTATTACCATTATCCAAAGAAAACTTCACTTAACCCCTACTCCACAAATAGTATAAGAAAACATTCCCACAAAAAACACCAGTGATATCTTTCATTGGCCACTCTGGCTTGAAAGATTCATTTCCCAGCCACATTGACTTCAAGGTTCACTTATTACACAAGAGTCTTGGACTAGCTGTAAAGGAGGAATAAGATGTGACCAGAAGGTTATCAAAAGCTGCTGAGAAAGCAAGCCATTACACATGGTTCAAGGGAAAGGATGAGTGGTGTGGCAAGAACAGACTCTGAAAATGGTAGAAACAGATGGCCAAGAGTTGTAACTTCTGTCTCAACAAAGCTCATGCTGTTATGTGAAAGTTTTGTCGCAATTCGTGGCCCCAGGCAGTTCTGGTATCATGGTGGAAAGAGTTGAAATGTCTATAGTACTGCTTCTCTGCCAGATGAAACATTAACTCCTGCATTTGGAGACAGAGTACAGCAGCACCTTCAGCACACAAGTATTTACCTTAGAAGAAGAGCAACTGTCAGAGAACAAAGAACCAAGAATACCAGAGGTCACATCACTGACTGCCACAAAAAAGAATCTGAAAATCAAGGACTTTCCCTTAGTTGGCTTCTGTTCCTTATGAATTGCAACAATGTCTTAATATCTTGGAGAAAAGAATTAACTTCAAAATATAATGATCTGTTTCTCATGTCAACCCAGTTTAAGCATGAATTGTATTTGATAAAAAAAATTAAGCGTAATGAAATGAATTTTGTGGGCGTGTTTGACTCAGTTTTCTTTAATTATGTTTGTAAAGTTCATTACAGGCTATAGTCATATTTTATAAGCAAATACTCTGTCTAATTCTAAACTCCTTTATTAGATTAATTGCACTTCTTCCAAAGTAACTAAATTAGTTGTGAACATTTACCAGTTTATCATATAAGTTTCTAAATTTAACACATTTAGTTTCCACACTTAACTGACTGTACCTAACTTTAGTAGTATGATAGAAAATTTTGCCTTTTCTGCATTGGATTAAAATATTTCAGATGCTATATATTTTGCATGTGTATTTATGTGTGTACACAAGACTATTTGGCACTATGTACTTCATTGCTTGCTTAGTGGTGTTGCTTACAGATAGTTTGACATGAAATCTAGAATTTCAACGGAAGATATACAGGTGTATTTTGACAGTAGAATATATACAAGTCTGTATGAACCACATTAAGGATCTTACTGTAATTAACAACATTAATGTGTATTGTGAGGTAATAATGTCACTAGTGACTTTGCATAGAGAACCAAAGTGATTAAACTGATCTCGTAAAGAGAATCCATACATGTAGGCACTATCATGGGTGTGTGCTAAGAAGCTTGCTTCCCAACCACATAGTTCCAGATTCAGTAGCATCTTGGGCAAGTGTCTTCTACTATAGCCTCAGGGTGATCAAAGCCGTGTGAGTGATTTGGGTGACAGAAACTGAAAGAAGCCTGTCATAAATATACATATATATATATATATATATAATAATAGTGGTTGTTTCTTATTAGGAACAAGAGGGTTTATAATGTTAAAAAAAATTTTATAGACATTGTAGTATTAATTTATTAATTTTTTAAAATATCTTTTTTTATACATGATAGACTGTACTAACTTTTTTCTATATGCCTGTCTAAATAAAGTAATGTTTCATCTTCTGTGATTTTGTACATCCGTATTCTATGTATAGAAAAATCATTATGTTTCCTTATATGTGATTAAATGTTCGAGATGTGAAATATTAGTTGGATGACCTTGAATTTGTTGTTTGTTCTACAACCAAAGTTTGTTATATATATATATATATGTATGTATATATATATATATATATATATATATATATATATATATATATATGTATGCATGCATGTATGTATATATTTGTGTGTCTGTGTTTGTCCCCCACCATCGCTTGATAACTGATGTTGGTGTGTTTACATCCCCATAACTTTGTGGTTTGGCAAAAGAGACTGATAGAATAAGTCCTGGGGTCGATTTGTTTGACTAGAGGTGGTGCTCTAGCATGGCTGCAGTCAAATGACTGAAACAAGTAAAAGAATAAAATAATACACATTCTGATTTTACCATTTTCTTTCATGCAATACAAGTTCACCTGTTACAACTACTTAATGTTGAATGGGCCAAGAAGGAAAGGGGTCAGGACTTTGTGTGGTAATTTGACCTGTTAGAAATAGCAGTGAAATATCCTTCAGGTCACATCCTTGTAACCTTACATAAAGTAAAAACACAGTGGTTAATTTAGTTCACATAGTTTACAAACTTAAAAAAAAAGATGAGATGGTTATGGCTGGAATGCTTTTGATCATAGGTTTGCATGATCGGAACTAACCTGGGGTTAATGCAACAACTTAATATTTGATGTACAGTGACAATTCTTTCATAATCATGCAATACCTGGTTTAGTTTCCCTTATAGTAATATTGTGATATTGGAACTGTAACAAAAGTAAACACTAGAGAATAATGTTTAAGTTTCTAGACGTATAATTTGTTGGGGAATATGGAGGAGTTATGATGTGTTTTACCACATTTCATTTCTCTCTCTCTCTCTCTCTCTCTCTCACATACACACACACAGACATACATGTTTCAATAACTATTGTCTTTGGTCATTATCAGATGCCTTTTGTCTTTCAGCACCTGAATATTTTTGACTCAGCTGCAATCCATTTCTAACACAGGATCTCACAGGATCAAAGAACCTTGTGCAATATGATAATATTAATACAGTCCTTAAGCACAAATGCTTGGCAAATCTGTTTATATTTAAACTAATGTTAGTAATAACAACCATATTGTTATTCAGACACTTTTATGTTATGCTGTTTGAAATGTTAGGGTTCATATTGTTTACATCTTTGTAAAGCATTTTACAATTCAGGATGGCATTAGGAATGCAATTATCTAATTTGTTAATCTCTCAGGTTGATTTACTTCAGATGAGATATCCATATTGCTTCTGAGCAATATTTTCAATGTTCTCTACTGCAATCATGCATTGAAAGAAGACTTTAGTCTATACCTGATGCTTCTAAGCTAATACCTTGTTCATGTCATGTGGTCATATGTAACTGTATAGAAAACAGGGCAACAGAAGATATTTGTGATACATGTTTATTAATAACAACAGAATGCAATTAGAAAAATAAAACATGAGGATACTATACTGAGAAATAGAAATTAATCTTGGAAAACAATTAAACAAAGTTGTAACCATTTGTCATGTAATAATAGACTACAAGATAGGAAGAAATACAAGTGAGTCAGTTCATGCTTGTCTGTGCAAGATGTGTGTCACTAATGATAGTGGATCATTGAAGTTATTGAATTTTGTAGCTGAGTTGCCAAATTTTCCTGTGACTAGTTAGCTTAAGTTGTGTCATGACAAGTGACTAATTATATCACCATGGTCTGTCTAAGAAAAGGTGCCAAAGACAAAATCCTTAATGACATTCCAATATGTTGTTTATCTAAATTTGTTAAGGTTGTTTACAAGATTCTAACAAGTTAAGCATCTGCTGCAGCAATTGTGTTTTCAGCCAGTCACAGATAAAAACAAGTACTTAATGTGCTTAATGCATCTACCAGGGACTTGAATGGTTAGTTGCTTGCTAACATCATCAATCTCAAACAAAATCCTGTTTTGATGTTTCCAGTTATTTTTACAGCAGAACATAATGATTTGGGTTCAATTCTTAGGCAGTGAGTTGATGTTTTGGACTCTGCCTATATTGCTGCTACAGTCTCTAACTACAAATGTGTGTTTGGAACAAAGGAAGATTACCTAGCTGAAAGAATTTGATTGATGCAACCAAACCAATTCAGAAATATTTCCACACAGAAGTATGATTTTGTTGAATAGCTATGATTCTGCTATAATGTCTTATATAAAAAAAAAATCACTTTGGTTAAGAAAGGAAGGCTTGAAACTTAAAAGTTTTAAGACTATGAGAAATGTGAGTTTTTCATAATTCTACCTCTCCAAAGGCTAACAAGATGAAGTGAAGTAATAACAATAAAAAGTCAGAATGGGTTGTAATCTGGTTTTATTGCGAATTTAACTTGTAATCTATAGCACCTAGCATGTATATAAAACTAACAGTTGATAATATTGGTAAAAATGATTATTTGCATAACATGATTATGGATCTATTGAGAATATGGAAGGAACTCAAAAACTGTTATTATACACTTAACATTCAGTATTTGAAATTATAATGTAAGGATTAGAATTCAGTTTCATTCATCATTTTACATTAAGTTTTAAATAAAATAGAAATATGTAACATAATTTACAGAACATTTTTTTTTCCTGTTGGACAAATGTTTATGGCTTCTTCAATTTATGTGAAAGCCTTACTCAATTTATAAGATTAAATTTTAATTATACATATATATATTTTACATATTATATACTTATGTATGTATTTGTGTGTGTGTGTGTGTGTGTGTGTGTGTGTGTGTGTGTGTGTGTGTGTTTTACATATATATATTTATATATATGTATTTATATATATACATATAGATGTATGTATTTATATTTATATATATATGTATATATATGTGTGTGTGTGTGTGTATGTGTGTGTGTGCGTATATATATATATATATGTATGTATGTATATATATACATACATATGGTAGTTTATATATTTACAATTATTTGAATTGTTAAAAGTTTATTTTAGTTTGTCTTATTTTTCAGTTGTTATACAAAATTTTGGGCTTCATAATTCAATATTTTGTTTGAGCTATTTTCATCTATTTATCATTATGTATTTGAAATCATCATCATCGTCACCATCATCATCATCATCATCATCATCATCATCATCAACAACAACATAGTTCATCAACAGTCAACGATTCCTGTCTGTATGAGATATCATGAGTCATATCAATAGTGTCAGAAGTTAGTCCCTCTTCTCCACTGGTTACTGTTTTTAGGAAAGTACAATAATGATAATATATCTATAACAATGATGATGATAATAATAGCAGTTTCAAATTTTGGCACAAGGCCAGTAATTTCAGGGGAGTAGCTAAGTCAATTATATTCACCCCAGTGCTCAACTGGTGCCTCTTTTGATTGACTCCAAAAGCATGAAATGCAAGTCAAGTCTCAGCAGAATTTGAACTCAGGACATAAATAGGGAAGAAAGGCTACTAAGCATTTTGCCCAGCATGGTAACAATTCTGCCAGCTTGTAGCCTTAAATGATGATAATAATAATAATGGTTTCAAATTCGGTAGAATTTGAACTCAGAATGTAGCAACGGGCGAAATACCATTAAGTATTTCGTCTGGCGCATTAACATAATAATAATAACATGTTAACAATCATAGTGATGGTGACGATTATGATGATGATGATGATGATGATGATGATGATGATGGGAAGGAGGTTATAGGTACTGAAACATAACTTCTCTAGTGACGCTTAGTGAACTCTTACTCTGATGAAACAATAGTGGCCTTGATGTAAAAAATACAAATCAACACATTTATAAAATATTCAGTGATCAATATCAAATTCTTTTGTAATCATGGACTAAAATGATTACCAGACTGTAATTTTAGACGCACATTCATACATACAACATATACATACATATGCACATATGTACATACAAGAAAAAGTGGATATCTATGGACAACTGCTTCAAAACCTCCAGCTTTTGTATCTAGACTATGAAGTCATATTCATACCAATAATAATTGGAGTACGAGGTTTTGTTAGTAAATGCTTTAAGGAGAATCTGGATAAACTGGGATTTTCAGAAAGAGAAATTGACCAGCTAATTCATACATTAGAAGTGCAATCTGTGAGAGGAACAGTAAAAATATGCAAGACATTTCTCAAATTTCAAATGTGAATTTATCTGTTAACTACATCTTTTTTGGAAACTAGCTCCCTCCTCAGTGGAAGATTTATAATAATTAAAAAATAGAAGAGATACATAAATACATACATACATACATATGTACGTATGTATGTATAATTTTTCTTTGAGTTTTAAGTTCTTTAGAGACTTCAAAGCAACAAAACTTTTTAAGTCAGGTGGGTTCCCAGTGTTTGTAAATATGGGGTTGAACACACCCAAGTGCGTATATTTGTGTGTATGGCTTGTGATTGTATCCCCACCATCGCTTGACAACTGATGTTGCTGTCTTACATCCCCATAACTTAGTGGTTCAGCCAAAGACACCTATAGAATAAGTACTTGGCTTACAAAGAATAAATCCTGGGGTTAATTTGTTCGACTAAAGGCAGTGCTCCAGCAAGGCCATAATTACATGACTGAAACAAGTAAACCAATAAAAACCATGCCATTTTAATCCTGAGCAATGCTGGGTATCTCTGCTAGTCTTTATTAATATTGCTTATAAACATATGTTGTATATGCATGCATGTATGTATGTATGTATGTATGTATGTATGTATATATGCATGCATGTATGTATGTATGTATCTATCTATACACATGCCAACACACATACACACACACACACACACACACACACACATCATTAATCTGTTGTAGGAGTCATTAGAATCTAGATATTTTAACATTCATGACACTGGGAAATGGTCAAGTCCCACATATAAATAAACATATCATACATATATATGCCCACTTATGTAAGTGCATATATATACAAACGCACACACACACACGCACACACATATATAGACAGAGAGACTTAAGTATATTTTGCAATGGAAATGAAAG
The DNA here is from genome assembly GCF_046866305.1 of Octopus bimaculoides. NCBI lineage: Eukaryota > Metazoa > Mollusca > Cephalopoda > Octopoda > Octopodidae > Octopus > Octopus bimaculoides. The sequence continues at coordinate 37,751,692 of NC_142941.1, read as the reverse complement.
GTTCAATGGCTCACAGTGACCAGTAGTTTCATCCTGGGCTGGAATCCTCAAAGTATTAAAAACATTGATAAATTGATGTATTCATAAGGTGCAGGATTTTGCTTGGAGGAGTTGGATTTAGCTTGGATGTGTGTGATTTGGAGTAAGTTGACTTTTTTGTAGCAAGTTTCTATTTTTGCTTGTTTTTTGTGGACAAGAGAAGTCATGAAATAAATAGTTTTTTTTTTTTTTTGTTGAGTCTTCCTTTTTTTTGTTTTGGCTTTTCCTTCCTGTATTTATCTAAGAATGGTAATTTGGTTATTTGCAGGAATAAGAAAAACCCTTTTATGTGAGATGGGATTTAAGATGTGGCTGAATGAACTTTTTTATGGCTTAAGTATTTTTCCTTTGAAGGTCAATTAGGGTTGCTGAGTGATGTATACAGGAGAGGCAAAGTGCTTAGGGAAGTAATTATTATTGAGAGAGGGATGTGAGGTAATGGGGGCACATGGTCAGACCAGAAGGCTGTACAGTAGAGAGGGTGTGTAGAAAAGTGGGTAAGGGTGGTAGTGGCTTCATACAGATAAATTTTAAGTCAAAGAATACACATATACAATCACACACACACACACACATACACACATAAACATATGTACAAACCTCATACGTACAGACACCAACACTGACAAACAGGCCAAATGACATATTTTGAGTAGATGGATGTAAATAGACAGCAAGAATGCACATACAAACATAGACACATACACACTTTAAGCTTTTGCAGTATCTGGGAAAGAATGGGGACCTTCGGCACTCAGCCATGGTAACTAGTATGATGACTGGTATAGCTCCCAGTATCAAAGTTTGGTGCTACTACTTCCAGAATCTTCCATATATAAATTCATACTCCCCTTCTTTACATAATGGAGCTGTGTCTTAGTGCTTTCAACCTAGGAGCATCTCAATGTTATACAGAGGTAATTTTCTTAATGTAAGGAACATTGGATTGCTTAAAGTTTTGCCATTAGCTTAATACTGTTTGGTGACTATAGTTGAGAGCAATAGTTCAGATGGCTGACAACAAATGTCGTCCAGAGAAGCAACATAGTTACTTGAACTCTCATTCAAAATTGTTGCAGAACTCATCTTAAAAGTTGTCCACAGATTGTCATCATTTTAGTAATATGTGCATGAATAAATCAGTATTCATATTAACCTAAAGGTCATGCACTGACCTTATTCTAGGAATGTAATCCTGCATTTGTGTTCCTTGATTATGGTAGGTCCTGGTCTCATAGCAGACTGCATGCAAGTTTATATATATGTATATCACCATCATCGTTTAACATCCGTCTTCCATGCTAGCATGGGCTGGACAGTTGACTGGGGTCTTGGAAGCCAGAAGGCTGCACCAGGCTCCAGTCTGAACTGGCAGTGTTTCTACAACTGGATGCCCTTCCTAACACCAACCACTCCGTGAATGTAGTGGATGCTTTTTATGTGCCGTTGGCACAGGGGCCAGAGGAGGCTGGCAACGGCCACGATCAGTTAGTGCTTTTTATGTGCCACCAGCACAGAAGCCAGTCAAGGTGGCACAGGCATCAGCCATGTTTGGATGGTGCTTTTTACATGCCACCGGCACGGGTATCACAACTACAATTTCCATATATATACATATATATATATATATATATATATATATATATATATATATATAGATAGATAGATATAATAATCGTCATTTAAAGTTCGTTTTTCATGCTGGCATCAGGCTCCAGTCTGATTTCATGTTTTCTATGGCTGGATGCCGTATATATATATGTATATATATATATATATATATATATATATATATATATATATATATATATATATATGTGTAAGATCATAAGATTGTTGTTTTGATTCCTGGATGTGTTGTGTTCTTGAGCAAAACAATTCATTTCACATTGTTCCAGTACACCTAGCAGGCAAATATGAGTAAGTCTGCCAATGGACTGATGTCCTCACCAAGAGAAAATATATACACCACAGAACACAGGAAACTGGTCTTATGAGCCTATGCTTAAGGATGGACATTTAATCCATTTTTTAATGTATATTTTGTCTTATTACACAAATACAAACACAGATATATATATATATATATATATATATATATATATATATATATATATGTATGTATATATATATATATATATATATGTATATGTATATATATATATATATATGTATATATATATATATGTGTGTGTACATATATATGCATGTATATACATACATATATATATATATATATATATATATATATATATATATATATATATATATATATGGAGAGAGAGAGAAAGAGATACACATACATATATGGATGTATATATGTGCATGAGAACAAGAGATTGGAAAAGTTTTGGCTATTATTTATTTACCATTACACATGTTTCATGTACTGATAGGAGTTACAAAATTGTACATACAGAAGAAACATGTGAGATATTTCTTATTAAAAATTCTTCAGACAGAAAATCAAATACATAATAATATTTGATTCTCTGTCTGAAGAATTTCAAACAGGAGATATCTTACATGTTTCTCCTACGTGTACAATTTTGTAACTCTTTCTTGCAAATGGAACATGTATAATGGTGAATAAATAATACCAAACATTTTTCCAATCTCCTGTTTTGATATATAATTACTTGGCAGAAAATATTTCTCAGAATTTCCAACTTCAATTCGTACCTCACACGAATATAACAGATCTGGAACACTGGAGTGTACTTCAACAGGACAGAGCTTGGATTTTAACACAATCAATATAAATGCACGCACACACACACACACACATTGTGAGGGAGATAGAGAGATAGATAGATAGATACATAGATAGATAGACAGAAAGATTAGATAGACAGACAGGCAGATAAGTATGTGTGTGCATTCATGTATATATGTATCTATATGTGGATAATTTTTAACATATATTCGAATGCATACACATACACATATGCAACTATGTGTGCATTTGTGCATACATACATTTGTACATGCATACATACAGACATGTAATCAAACAAACAAACAATAATACATAAAATATTTAATGTCATTTATTACCTATTTTACTGATGGATCATAATCTAATATCGTTTTCTTTGTGAAGTTTTATCTGAGTAATTTCTTATCTAATATTCAATAGCTATTGTTTTACTGTCCACTGCCCCCTTTTGCTTTCCATTACAGTGTACATATGTATTCATATACATACATATACAGACATATATATATATATATATATATATATATATATATATATATATATATATACATATATATATAATTATGCAGCCACACATAATATATATATATATTACTCTTTTACTTGTTTCAGTCTTTTGACTGTGGCCATGCTGGAGCACCGCCTTTAGTCGAGCAAATCGACCCCAGGACTTATTCTTTGGAAACCTAGTACTTATTCTATCGGTCTCTTTTGCCGAACCGCTAAGTTACGGGGACATAAACACACCAGCATCGGTTGTCAAGCGATGTTGGGGGACAAACACAGACATACAAACACATACACACATATATATATATATACATATATACGACAGGCTTCTTTCAGTTTCCGTCTACCAAATCCACTCACAAGGCTTTGGTCGGCCCGAGGCTATAGTAGAAGACACTTGCCCAAGATGCCACGCAGTGGGACTGAACCCGGGACCATGTGGTTGGTAAGCAAGCTACTTACCACACAGCCAATATATATATATATATATATATATATATATATATATATATATATATATATATATATATATATGTATGTATGTAAGTATGTATGTATGTATGCATGTATACATATAAATATACATATTTGTGCATATATATATATGTATATATATATAAACATACAATGTTAATTCTCTAAATGAAGTATTAACAGTAACTGCACGATAAAGTGTAGTATATTGCCACTTAAGTGTGGCTGACCCCTAGGGGTGGATGTTACTGTTGCTTTTAGCCTCCTGGGGCTAAAAGCAACAGTAACATCCACCCCTAGGGGTCAGCCACACTTAAGTGGCAATATACTACACTTTATATAAACATATATATATGTATATATATATATATATATATGTGTGTGTGTGTGTATGTATACATATAAATATACACACACACCCATATATATATATATATATATATATATATATATATATATATATATATATATATATGGGTGTGTGTGTGTAATCATATATATATTTATATGGGAGAATATACGAAAAAACAACAACAGACGAGGACAAGTGGTGTAAATAACAAAAGTATATATTAGTATGACGCTCGGGAATACGGAAAGTCTTTGACGTTTCGAGCTACGCTCTTCAACAGAAAGAATACGGAGACAAGGAGAAAAACACGGAGAAAAAAAATTGAATAGTGTTCAGTCAACGGTTTCAGTCATTTGATTTTGGCCATGCTGGTGCACCACCTTTGTATATACATTCACACACCTATATATACATGTATATACATGCACATACACACACACACACATATTATATATAAGTATATATGTGTGCTTATATATAATTCATTTCTTCATTGAATCTCTTGCGGTTGTGTCTCTCTTGTATAAAGAGAAATAATACCTTATGACTAATAATACTCAGTTATTTCTTCCACTTATTCATGTTTAATCAGTCTGCTCCCAAATGCTTGTATGATATAGCCAATACAACATTCTTATCCTTTGGATACTTAACTATAGCATTTAGTTTTTAACATCTCTTCAGTTTCCAGCTTCACACTTCTAAATCATGCATCTACTGACTAGCATGCTTTCACACCTAAGACTAAGATAGTTTTCTTTCTTTTTTTTTTTTTGTAATTTTTCATTTTTGTCAATTTTTCCTTTGCACTCATCCAAGTTTCTTCTACCTACTTCAAATTTTATTCTTTCATTTGTCATTTGATTTTATTCTGATATTGTTACCTTTGAACATGTGCATGGTTGCGACAACCTACCCAACGTGTGTGTGTGTGTGTGCGTGTGTGTGCGTGTATATATACATACATATGTATGCATGTAATGTATGCATGTATGTCTGTCTATGTGTGTGTATAAGTCTTTATATATACATACACACATGCATATATGTATATATATATATATATATATATATATATATATATATATATATATATATATAGAGAGAGAGAGAGAGAGAGAGAGAGAGAGAGATATTATATACATACATATATATATATTATAGACAGATAGATAAATAGATAGGTATATCTATGTATTCATGTGTGTGTTTGTACCTTTGTATGCAAGTATGTATGTATGTATGTATACGCAAATGTGTGTGTGTGTGTGTGTGCATGCATATAATCTACAGTTTCACATATCAAAGTATCTTTTAAAAGTTCTTTATTCTAGGAATTGTTCTGCTAACTTTGATCAAACATTCTCCACCTACTGGGCTGTGTGTGTTGAAAGCCACAATACGATGCACACTGCGCTGCTGCTGCTGCTGCTGCTGTCACAACTGCTGCTGCTACAGACATTGCTGCTGCAGCACTCATTTATTTCAGTACAGAGCTGAGTATTTTATACCTTGCCCCTTTAAGTACAATTCCATGACGTGAACTGCTGTGTCCTTCCTTTCATATACTCCATTCTTGCCTTGCCTTCAGAAAAAGGACTTTCTTTGCAACTCTTCTGTTGCACGATTACTGAGTCACTCTGTTTCCTTTTCTCAGTCTCTGTCCCTCGTTCCCCGCTGTTTCTCATTTCTTCTACTCTGTCTCTCTTTCTCCAATCCCTGTCTTTTTCTGGTATAAGCATGAGTGCACTCATATATACACACACACAATATATATATTATTGTATACACTACATATATAGATGCAAGAATGGATGTATGGTTAAGAACCTTGCTTTGCAACCACCTAGTTTCAGGTTCAATCCCATTGCATGGTACATTGGATAAGTTTCTTCTGTACTCTCCCTGGGTCAACCAATGCCTTTTGACTGAATTTGGTAGATAGAAGTGGTGTGGAAGCCAGCTGCATGTGTGTGTATATACAGGGGTTGGACAGACTAATGGAAACACCTAGCATCCTAGCATCATAATTTTGAAATATTTTTAAAACCATCAAAGGCTTGTTTATTTTTTTATGTTTTTTTTTTACTTATTAGTGTTGCTTGATATTTTTTGCTAAAATTGCTCTACCTTTTCAGATATCACCAGAAAAAGTAATTAAAATTCATTAAAGTGACAGATCTATCGGACTTTCAAAGAGGTCAAATTGTTGGTGCTCATATGGCAGGAACAAGCATAATGAAAACAGACGAAATGTTTGGTGTATCAAGAAGTACTGTCTTGAAAGTAATGACAGCCTTTGAGAAAGAGGGAAAAACCTCCTTGTCAAAACAAAACTCTGGAAGAAAACCAAAACTTTCAGATAGGGACTGTCAGACTCTTACATGAATTGTTAGAAAGGATCACAAAAGTACAGCTCCCAAAATTACTACAGAGCTTAATGAACACCTCGAGAATCCAGTTTCCACAAAAACTGTTTGCCGTGAGCTACACAAAGCTGGATTTCACGAGAGGGCTGCAATCAGAAAACCACTACTTTCAAAAGCAAACATTGCAAAGCATTTAGAGTGGAGCAAAAACCTACAGAATTAGTCCCTAGAGCAGTGGAAGAATGCTATTTTCTTGGATGAGTCATCCTTTACCTTATTTCAAACCACTGGCTGAGTATACGTGTAGAGACAGCCAAAAGAAGCATTTTACCCAGACTACCTTCTTTCAACCGTTAAACTTGGAGGAGGATCTGTGATGATCTGGGGTACTATATCTTGGAAATCCGCCAGCTCAATGGTTTCCCTTCATGGCAGAATTAATAGCCAAGACTATTTAAGCATTTTATCTGATCAAATTCATCCTATGATTGTGGAACTGTTTTCAGAGGGAAACACAATCTTTCAGGATGATAATGCACCAATTCAACAGCTAAAGTTGTTATTGAATGGCACGAAAAACATTCTAGTGAAGTTGAGCCACCACAGTCCCCATATTACTGAACATTTATGGTGCATTTTAGAAACACAAGTAAGGAGTGGATATCTTCCACCATCATCACTAGAAGAACTGGGGACTGTTTTAGCTGAAGAATTGACAAAAATTCCTTTGGAAACAATTCAAACTTTGTAAGAGTCCATACCTCGTAGAATCCAAGCTGTCATTACTGCCAAAGGTGATCCTATCCCATATTAGAATAAATTTGTTTGAAATTTTTAGGTGTTTCCATTATTTTGTCCAACCCCCATATATATATGCCACATATATAAGCAATATATGCAAGTGTGTGTGTGTGTGTCTATGTGCATGTGTTTTATATTTGTGATTTGCCACACCATCACTTGACAACTGGAGGTGGTTTGTTTACATCCCCATAACTTAGCAGTATAGCCAAAGATACAACTGAGACACGTAAAAGATAAAAACAAAACATTGGTTGATCCCTAAATCCACAAGTTTTTTTTATCCTCTCTCTCTCTTTCTATTTCCTCATCTTCCTTTCTTTTGAAGAGCATAGGCTCAAAACGTAAAAGACCTACTATCCTGAGCAGCAAACTAATACACCTACTTGTTGTTCATACACCTGTCTTCGTCTTTTGTTTTGCTGTAAATTTCAACTATATATATACACACATATATATATATATATGTGTGTATATATATATATATATATATATATATATATATATATATATATATATACTTTATTTAAAAGCAGCAGAAATATAACAAAAAACTGTTCCTTGGAGTTTCACGTTCCCGTTCATTGGACAGTTTTTTTCTAACAAAACTGTCTGATGAACAGGAACAAGAAACTCCGAGTAACAGTTTTTTTGTTATATTTCTGCTGCTCTTAAATAAAGCATATTACTCTACCTCTGATATTTGAGTACTCTTTTTTCCACCTTGTTGCACATTTGTGTGCTTACTCCGGTATATATATATATATATATATATATAAATATATATATATATATATATATATATATATATATATATATAATTTCAATACAGAGCAAATAATTCATGAGGAAAAAATAATTTACGAGAAAATATTTGCAAAGATATCATTGACTCTATTATTATCTAGTGTAACAATTTTAAAATGATAATAACAGAATCAATAATATAGGCAATTGTAGGCCCAAATAGGCATTAGATAGCTGAAAGATTAATGAAGTCCGGATACTTATTGATCATACCACACACATATGTGTGTGTGTATATATATATATATATATATATATATATATATATATATATATGTATGTATGTGTGTGTGTGTGTGTATATATATATATCCATACACACACACATGGGGATACCTCGTAGCATGAGTTTAATTCTTTCGATAACCGAGCTCATTTTGTGATTTACTCATTTTACAAATCAATTTTCTCCACTGAAATTATTTAAAATATGATTAATCCATTCTAGCCTCACAAAACCACCCAAAAATTATTTTTTGTGGGCTTAAAAACAGAAAAAATGAAGTTACTAGGAAAATGATAATTGTAAAACTATAATAAAAGAGAATGCAATAGAAATACAGGATTGGCCAAAAGTCACCTGACAGTAAATTGAAATTCCATAAATAATATTCAATTTTATTTCTTCATTTGGAAAAATGGTGTCACTCAAAAAGGACTTCAGTTTGAACAATTTTCAGGAATCTTCATGTTTAGATACTTTTAATAAATTCTTTCAGTTGTTAAACATAAATAAATCTTAGAATTAAATGTTTTTGATTTACTGTCATGTGATTTTTGGCCAACCCTGTATGTAAAGTGGTTTTATTAATTTAATTACCTTAAAGATGAGACAATTTGAGCGTAAGGAAGACGATGGAGCAGGGGAGGATGAGGATTATTGCTTGAAAGGAGAATCTCCTTCCATTATGATTTCACAAAGAACAATTTCTGGCGTTTTCTCTCACACTTCACTTAATTTAGGGATTTTGGACACACTTTCTTCAATTTTCACACTTGCAGTTCATTTCATTAGAAATATTTCAAGAGAAGGCTGCTTTTTCTTGCCTTTCAAAATGTTATTAAAATGCCCCAGAGCAGTGTCATTAAATAAAGCATCTGCATGACCTGTAGATACTGTTATAGGATGATGTTTTTGTACAAATTCAGAAACATACTGCCACTTTGTCAACACTTGTTTCAAAGCACCGACGAAACAAGTGTTTGGTGTACAATTTCTTAAAATTAAAAATCACCCCTTAGTTCATGGGTTGCAAGGGAGGGGTGGTGTTGCATGGAAGGTATACAACTTTTATGAATTTAAGTTCGTCCAGGATATCATCTTCAGACATTATTTACATTATTTACATTCAATGGATATTTGTCCTCATCTTGTTTGTTATTAACACCACATTTTGGCTGATATACTCTCCGGCCTTCTTCAGGTGTCTTGGGGAAATGTCAAACCTGGGTTCTCATTCCTAAGGTATTTTTCAATATTGTTATTATTATTATAAAATAATTGTAAAAAATGCACAAAACATAGGCATAGGAGGGGTTGTGTGGTAAGTAGCTTGCTTACCAACCACATGGTTCCGGGTTCAGTCCCACTGCATGGCACCTTGGGCAAGTGTCTTCTACTATAGCCTCGGGCCGACCAAAGCCTTGTGAGTGGATTTGGTAGAAGGAAACTGAAAGAAGCCCGTCGTATATATGTATATATATATGTTTGTGTGTGTGTATCTGTGTGTGTCTGTGTTTGTCCCCTTAGCATTGCTTGACAACCGATGCTGGTGTGTTTATGTCCCCGTCACTTAGCAGTTCAGCAAAAAGAGACTGATAGAATAAGTCCCGGGGTCGATTTGCTTGACTAAAGGCGGTGCTCCAACATGGCCGCAGTCAAATGACTGAAACAGGTAAAAAAGAAAACTAAACAAAAACACTGGGAAATACACAACAGGGATGCTGCCACAGCGAGATAAACATGTGAACTGAGCGAGTGGAGGCTGCGCTTGTTGGGAGACTATATGTGAGCTCAGTGCTGACTAGCAATCATTTGTATGAAACTCGTTCATACTGCAGATTTCCACTCTTTCTTCAAGATGAAAATTTGCACGACTCTCTGCTCGTACAGCAAATTACTCATACAATGGTGCATGCCACTCATACTGCAAGGTTCTACTGTGTGTGTATATATATATATATATATATATATATATATATATATATATATATATATATATTGTTGTTGGCACTCCATCGTTTACGATGTCGAGTGTTCCAGTTGATCCGATCAACAGAACAGCCTGCTCGTGAAATTAACATGCAAGTGGCTGAGCACTCCACAGACACGTGTACCCTTAACGTAGTTCTTGGGGATATTCCGCGTGGCACAGTGTGACAAGGCTGACCCTTTGAATTACAGGCACAACAGAAACAGGAAGTAAGAGAAAGTTGTGGTGAAAGAGTACAGCAGGGTTCACCACCATCCCCTGCTGGAGCGTTGCGGAGCTTTAGGTGTTTTCGCTCAATAAACACTCACAACACCCGGTCTGGGAATCGAAACCGCGATCCTATGACCGCGAGTCCGCTGCCCTAACCACTGGGCCATTGCGCCTCCACACACTTATATATATATATATATATATGTATATATATATATATATATATATATATACGCACACACACACACGTGTGTGTGTGTGTGTTCATGTGCATGTGTGTGTATGTATATATATATATTCTTGGCATGGTAGTGTACCTTTGAGAAAATGAAGACGAAGAATTTTTCTGATGATCACTTTCCACTTCAATATTATGATATTAACCATCACAAAAAAGACACACCCAGGTATACAGCTACTCTCATACCCTATTGTTCTATTCAAGAAGTAACATCAACTAAGTGCACTGTCAATCCTATGAAATAGTGCACAATTCCTATATTTCTTTCTTTCTTTTTTTATATCTTCATTTACCTGTTTGTATTTTGACTCATCTCAACTTGTATTAGATACTACTACTACTACTACTACTACTACTGCATCACTGCCATCATCATAATCATAATCACCATCATCATTATTCATGTTCTGAGTTCAAATTCCACTGAGGTCCACTTCGCTTTTCTTCCTTTTGGGGTCAATAAAATAAATAACAGTTGAGGACCGGGGTCAATGTAATCAATTTAACTCCACTTTGAAACTGTCGGCCTTAAGCCAAAATTTGAAATCATCGTCATCATCATCATCATTATTTTATTATTATTATTATTATTATTATTATTATTATTATTAAACCAGTGAGCTGGCAGAATTGTTATCATGCCAGGCAAAATGCCCAGCAGCATTTCATCTGTCTTTACATTCTGACTTCAAATTCTGCCGAGGTTGATATCACCTTTCGTCCTTCTGGGGTTAATAAAATAAATACCGGTTGAACACCAGAGTCAATGTAATTGACTTAGCCCCTCCCCATTCTGGTTGGCCTTGTGCCAAAATTTGAAATCATCATCATCATCATTACTATTATTATTATTATTGTTGTTGTTCTTTAAGATCTGTTTTCTATGCTGGCATGGTTTGGACGGTTTGACAGGAGCTATTGAGCCAGACGACTGCATCAAGCTCCAATGTCTGCTTCAGCATAGTTTCTATGGCTAGATGCCCTTCCTGATGCCAACCACTTTACAGAGTGAACTGGGCGCTTTTCACGTGGCACCAGCACTAATGTGGTTGCCAAGTAACTAGCAAGACAGGACCCCTAGATTGAGCAGGGAAGTAGTATTGAGGTGGGTGACTTTATGCCTGGTAATGGAATGTTAATATATGAAAGCAGGACAAAAATAGGTGTCTTGCCATAGGGGGGAGATACTAGGTTATCCTAGTTAGAAGAAAAGAAGGACGGTGGTGAAGATGTGTGTTAGATCATACCCTTAAGTTACAAGAAAGTGAATAAGGAGAAGTGGTTTGGGTGGGTAAGTATGTTCATAAGAGTGTGAGAGAAAAGTAGTAGGTGAATAGAGGGAAATGCAGTGAGTGGTAAACACAGTTGGAGGCAAGGTTAACTATGAATATCTGTCATGAAGGGACGGGGGAGAAAGTAGGTGTAAGCTAGGGAGGTAGTAGATGGCAGCAAAGATGATGTGAAGTGAGTGGGGGTAATGTGCAAGAGAGCCGCACAGTGACAGGGGTAGAGTCAGAAGTATTTGAGGATGATAATGGTTGGAGATGGGCAGATGTAATAAGAAGTGGGGCTGCTGTTGGCAAAATGTGGGAGTATGCAGGGGAAATGGAGTTGAGAAGGGCATTCAGTGGAAGTACAGGATGATACCAAGAGTGATTGATGAAAAGAAAGTGGTTCCTGGGAGGATGAGCAACAGGGGTAGTGGTGAAATTTGTGCAGTCCCGTTCACATAACTAAAGCAGCTGAGTGAGTAGTTTTGTAGTCAGCAGGGCGATGGAGCAGTGGGTGTTAAGAAGGTCAAGTTGTAGTAGGGTTGGGTGTTAGAAAGATGCAATGTAGTCCCAAATTTTCTA
>NC_142941.1:37712126-37732126 GCF_046866305.1 Octopus bimaculoides | reverse complement strand
AGAGACACAGTGAGTGCGGCAGAGAGACAAACATACATACATACATACATACATCATCATCATTTAATATCTGCCTTCTATGCTGGCATGAGTGGAATATTTATTTAGTCATTTAAAAACCCATAATTTAGGAAAAGGATGCCCTCATATATTTGTCAATAGAGTGGGTTTATTAAAGTTCTCAATGAAGAGCATGTGGTATTAGCTGACCATATTGTGATCTAACATCCAGTTTTAGTACCTAGTGTGAAACCAATTAGTAAGATCAGCTGTAATAGATCTATAATATAATAGATCTATAATATTTTATAATTTAATTAGTGTATATATATATATATATATATATATATATATATCGTCGTCGTTGTCGTCGTCGTTTAACGTCCGCTTTCCATACTAGCATGGGTTAGACGATTTGACTGAGGACTGGTGAAACCAGATGGCTACACCAGGCTCCAATCTGATTTGGCAGAGTTTCTACAGCTGGATGCCCTTCCTAACGGCAACCACTCAGAGAGTGTAGTGGGTGCTTTTACGTGTCACCCGCACGAAGTCCAGTCAGGCGGTACTGGCAACGGCCACACTCAAAATGGTGCATTTCATGTGCCACCCGCACAAAAAAAAAAAAAAAAAAAAAAGAGTTCATGTGTCGCCCGCACATGAGCTAGTCCAGGGGAACCAGCAACGATCTCGCTCGAAAATCCTACAACGGCCCTGCACAAGAGCCAGTCCAGGGGCACTGGCAACGATCTCACTCGAAAGATTTCATGTGTCGCCTGCACATGAGCCAGTCCAGGGGAACCAGCAACGATCTCGCTCGAAAATCCTACCACGGCCCCACACAAGAGCCAGTCAAGGGGCACTGGCAACGGTCTCGCTCGAAAAATTTCATGTGTCACCCACACAAGAGCCAGTCTTTTAAAGGAACTTTTATTTATATGCATTTTGCTCCATTTATTATTATTATTCATATATATATATATATATATATATATATATATATATATATATATATATATATATATATATATATATATAAATATATATATGTATATATATGGGTGAATGATTGACCTTATGTGTAGATGTGTGAATGTATGTATATGTATATATATTCACATATATGTACTAATACTGTGAATCTCACTGATGATGGCTAAGCATTCATTACAGAGCCTGAAATCATTCTATATGGGATTATCTGTTTAGCCATTTAATGGATAATTTAATGGATGTTTTAATGGATAATTTAATGGGTGATGTAATATCCGTTCGATGATGATGATAATATATGTATATGTAAGTATACGCACACACACACACACACACACACACGCACACGTATGTGTGTGTGTACATTGTTAACATTCTTTGTATAAATACGACATATCAGCAAACAATGTTGAAATCTTATCCAACCACTTACATGATTTGACGCACCAACAAGTTACAAAATTCGTCGATTGCATGTGTATGAGTGTGCCAGTGTGCATGTGTGTATGTGCAGAATATCTAGTAAGACGGCTAGACAGACTGCTCAAACATGCATACACTTGCATGTGTGCATATGCATGTGAAGGGATCAACATAGATTTTCAATGAATGGTGTCTCATCAACTATGTACAGTAATAAAAGACACACACCCCAACAGGTTGTTATTTATTTAGTTGATTAAACAATTAATCAATACCCGACAAGAACAACCATGAAACGTGTGTGTGTGTGTTCAAGGCATGGCTGTATGGTTAAGAAGCCTGCTTTGCAACCATGTGCTTTCGGGTTCAGTCCTACTATATAACACCTTGGGCAAGTACCTTCTACTAAAGTCTTCAGCTGACCAATACCTTTTCAGTGAATTTGGTCTACCAGAACAGTATGGAAGTCTGAGATATATACATGTGTGTGCCTATGTGTCTTTGTCCATCACCACTAACAATAGACAGCCATGGTTGTTTTGTTTACACCCTTGAAACTTAGCAGTCCAGCCAAAGGGAGTAAAAGAGTACCATCCTAGTACTGAAAAAATAAGTACTAGGATGGAACTGCTTGACTAAAACCCTTCAAGGCAGCACCTCAGTATGACCACAGCTCAATGATTGAAACAGGTTAAAAATAAATGGATGATATTACACAAAATAAAGGAATATATAAATACATGACAATTATAATAATAATAATACTGATAATATAATAATAATAATACTGATAATAAAATAATGATGATAATAATAATAATGATAATAATAATGATAATAATAATAATAATAATAATAATAATAATAATAATAATAATAATAAAGAAAGAAAGAAAGAAAATAATAAGGAAGAAAGAAAATAATATGGAAGAAAGAAAAGTTGATAGATGTAACAGGTTAGCTTGGGATGTGAAGCAGTTATGGTTGCTGAAAAAGGTGGTAGTAGTACCAATAATTGTCAGAGCCCTGTGAAGAGTGAGCAAAAACTTTGAAAAGTACATGGAACAAATAGGGGCTGCAATAAGGGTGGAGCACTTGCAGAAAACAGCACTGCTTGGAACCACTGAAATACTCCAGATGGTGCTCGAGAAATAAGGAGTGTTACCTTAGTTCACTGGTAGTGAACAGCTGACACCATAATACATCTCCAGCATTAGAAGCTGTACAAAAACAATAAAATAATAATAACAATAAATCTTAACTGAGTGGAAGTGTTAACATGTATATTGTTTTGTCTTGGTATAAAAAATGGGCTACAGCAAATATTCTGCTCAATAACACAGATTTGCTTGTCAATTGCTTGATCTTAAGCAGTTGAGCATGTCCCTTAGTGGCTGACGATATGTGCATCTCTGATCAAGAGCAGGAGTAGTGAGAGAGCATCATAGCCATATGTTGAGGGAGTTCTTTGGGGTTTGAATAATTCACCTCTGGAAATATGGGTGTTTTGTTCAGCACCCTTAAATAACCCTTATTCATGGACCGTTTGAGTGGGATGAGCTACCTGTAAGGTCATGCGCTGTCTATCTTGATATGAGATCACCATGTCATACACATATGGTTGTAACGCATGTGCCTCATATACCCTTATCAGTCAGGTAGTCACAATGGGTATATTGGGCTTCATATATTTTACCCCAGTGTCATTTTGATGGCATGCACTGCTCTCTCATTTAACAACAACAACAACAACAACAACAACAACGACAAAAAAAAATAATAATAATTTATTTCTTTATTGCCCACAGTGGGGCTAAACATAGAGGGGACACACAAGGACAGACAAAGGGATTAATTCGATTACATCGACCCCAGTGCTTAACTGGTACTTATTTAATCGATCCCGAAAGGATGAAAGGCAAAGTCGACCTCGGCAGAATTTGAACTCAGAACGTAGTGGCACACAAAATACCGCTAAGCATTTCGCCCGGCATGCTAACGATTCTGCCAGCTCGCTGCCCAATAATAATAATAATAGTGGTTTCAGGTTTTGGTGATTTTGTGGTGAAGTATTGGTCTATACCATTGATCTGAGTACTTAACTGGCACTGTGTTTCAATGGCCCTGCAAGAAAGATGGGCAAAGTTGATGCTCACTGGATTTGAACTTAGAATGTAATGAGTCAGAAGAAATTCCTCTTGGTATTCTACCAATCCACCACCATTGTAATTTCTAACAAACAGAGAAAGTCAGGGATTTGTGGAGGAGGAGGAACACTCAGCATATACCAGTGAGTGTGTGCATGGCTGTATATGTGTGTGTATGTGTGTGTGTGTGTTCATCCATACATTTCTTTTACTCTTTTACTTGTTTCAGTCATTAGACTGCTGCCATCCTAGGACACCGCCTTGATGAATTTTAGTAGAATGAATTGACCCCAGTACTTTATTTGTTTTGTGTGTGTATGCAAAGATATTTGAAAGCAACCAAGATGGTGGGCAGCATATATTCTTCTGAGTGGTTCGCACACACTCTACTTGATGTGATGTTACACCTATTACTCTGGTATGATGGCAAAGTGAGAGCTAAGGGAGGTAACTTTTACATGAGTTAAAATGGATCCATAAATAAAACAAAAACTTCAATACAACATCCTTAGCTAATTCAAGAGTCATTAGACATTGGAGCAATCATGAACACCAGGAAATTGTTGATTTTATGATGACGCTAACTGGGTTTGGATACATGGTGAGGTATCTTCTGCAGTGTTAGATGACCTCATGGGCCTATGTATATCCTGCACGTACTCTGAAACAAAAAAGGAGCTAAGAGAGAATATTTAAATATGATGGATTAAGAGTAATGCATAATAGAAAAGCACATGATACAGATAGAAATAAAAAGAAGCTATTGGGGTACTTAACAAATTAAATCTTAAACTGACAAGCTAATCTAATATTAACTATCTAAATATTGCAATAAATCTCCACTTCTTCAAACACTACTTGTGTCATAAGCCAAATGACAATATTGCTTATATAAACAAAGACTTAATTACTTTATAACTTGTTAAACATGTCACAAGCAACATCAGTAGACATTTCTCTACTTCAGCTAAGAGTATATTTGATAAGGCCTTTCTATAATAGAATAATATATCAAAAGTATGCACTTGCAATAAAAAATATAAGTTATATAGACCCAATGGTATCCACTCAAACAAGCAGATATAGAAAAATTGCATGATTGAATCCACTATGTAATGTGAATGTAACCATAAGTATAGTCAGATACTTTGTAACTCTTGTAAACTAACACTTTCTCATAGATATCACAAAATCTTCAACAGGAATTATATCAAGAGTAGCTATAGTTGTTTAGTTAATATGTGGAGGCGCAATGGCCCAGTGGTTAGGGCAGCAGACTCACGGTCATAAGATCGCGGTTTCGATTCCCAGACCGGGCGTTTTGAGTGTTTATTGAGCGAAAACACCTAAAGCTCCACGAGGCTCTGGCAGGGGATGGTGGCGAACTCTGCTGTACTCTTTCACCACAACTTTCTCTCACTCTTACTTCCTGCTTCTGTTGTGCCTGTAATTCAAAGGGTCAGCCTTGTCACACTGTGTCACACTGAATATCCCCGAGAACTACGTTAAGGGTACAGGTGTCTGTGGAGTGCTCAGCTACTTGCATGTTAATTTCACAAGCAGGCTGTTTTGTTGATCAGATCAACTGGAACCCTCGACGTTGTAAGCAACAGAGTGCCAACAACAACAACAACAATTAGTTAATATAAGATCACAAATTCTCAGGCATAATGAAGTAATCAGCAACAACGGACAATTAACCCAACATAAATGCAGTTTCAGAAGTACAACCAACTGTATTTTGAATAAGAAATGCTTCAAAACGGAAGCTAGTTTACAAAGTTTCAAGTACTGATGCAAAATAAATGTAAATCTGTGTTACCGATATACATAACTGTACACACTGAACAATTTGTGCATATGTTGAATAAATTGTCATGATTTGCAAGTGATACATCATGGCGAATGACTGCTCCTCAAACAATGAACTCACACTAGCATAAGCTGCAAGGCTGCCCCAGAAGGATGTAATACCTGCTCCATCAAACACCACATGTAGACATACACATGTAAGACATAAATTTTGTTGATGCAACATGGTGGTATTTGGCATAGTAAATAGATAATCAGGGGTAGA
This sequence comes from Octopus bimaculoides, assembly GCF_046866305.1. Taxonomy (NCBI): domain Eukaryota; kingdom Metazoa; phylum Mollusca; class Cephalopoda; order Octopoda; family Octopodidae; genus Octopus; species Octopus bimaculoides. The sequence continues at coordinate 37,726,486 of NC_142941.1, read as the reverse complement.
TAATTATAATCCTAATTCTATGCACGTTAAACAACAAATTACTACACATTCACACTGACCACATGAATTAACCACTCAAACTAAAGCCCAGCTTCAGCCATTATCCCAGGCATACTTTAAGAATAAGGCTTCTATTGAAATTGTCACAGGTTTGCTGTCAACCCAGTGATATACATACGATATACATGTGCGCACACACACATACACAACTCACATACATATACACACATGTATTGCTTTTGTTCATTTCTGTATTCTTCTTATTTCCTCTCTGTGTGTGTGTGTACGCGTGTGCGCGCAAGTGAGTGAATATACAGGCACACACACATTCAGAGACACACACGCAGAGGAAGAACGTAAAAATTAGTAAATGCAAAGCCTGACTTATCCCCCTTGAACCATATACATATATCTATATAAATAGATATAAATATCATATGCGACGTTATTCTATTTAGGGCGTTATTCCACTTAACAATTTCATTATTTTAACCGATATCCGAGAACTTCACTCAACCGATACTGACATCCCATTAGCGTGAGGCATGTAACAACAGGCCGACGTGAGATTTTGGCTATTTTATGAGGAAACCGAATTGTGTCTACCATTTTTGTTGTCAATATCTCCAATCAAAATTACATGTTTGAAGATCCAGGCATGAAACAGTGTGTGCGTGTATGTGTGTGTGTGTAAGCTCAATTTGCAACCATGTGGTTTTGGTTTCAGTCCTACTGCATGACACCTTGAGCAAGTGCCTTCTACTACAGCCCTGGGCCAACCAATACCTTGTGAATGAATTTGGTAGACAAAAGTTGCATGAAAGCCTATCAAATGTATGCCTGCATGTACGTATGTATGTACGTATGTATGTATGGGTGTGTGAGTGGGTTCACACGTCTGTGTATGCGTATGTATGTGAGCATATGTGTGCGCCTGTGTGTCTTTGTGTTTGTATTCCCATCACTTGACAACCAATGCTTATTTTTTCTTAGGTTGCTACAGCTCCATGACGTTGCAAAAGAAACTGATAGAATTTTTTAAAAAAAAGCTTTACAAAACTAAGTATTAGTGCTGATTTTTTTTTAACCAAGTTCCTCAAGGCTCTGCACTAGCATGACCACAGACAAATGACTGAAACCAGTAAAAGATAAATGACAAAAGATATATACTTACAGACATACATCATACAGACATCATCATCATCACAATCATCCTCATCATCATCATCATTCTCCTCCACTTTTTAGTATCTATATTTCCATTGCTTCATTGGGTCAAATAGATTTTCAACACATGGATGCCTTCACTGTTGCCAACCCTCACCTATTCCCAAGATTTCTTAGAGGATTGGAAACAAACAACATTCCTTGTATGGTGACACTCATTTATAATTATTATGTGATGTAAAGATGAGGAGACACAAATATATGCACACATTCACACACACATACAGACTCGTACACACACACACACACACACACACAAACTTATATACTTATATACACGCAGACACATAATATATATATATATATATATATACATACATCTCTCTCTCTCTCTCTCTCTCTCTCTCTCTCTATATATATATATATATATATATATATATATATATATATATATATATATATATATATATATATATATATACATATATATATATATATATAAATAAATATACATATACAAATAATCAGAAGATGGAAAAAAACTCAGATTAACAAACACATCGATTGGACTACATTTATAGCTTGATTTGAAGTTTTCTCCATTTTCTAACTATTTATATTTGTTTCCTGATAAATTCTTGTTTATACTGTTGTTACCTGCACTCTACATGCATAGTGTACCTGCACAATAATGCCTGGTGATCATGGGTAACAGATACAGATAGTACATACAGGTATTTTATCCCTTAGTCGGTTATTATAACCACTATCTCTTTACACTATACATACATATATATATATACATACACACACATATATATATACATACATACATATATATATATATATATATTCGTTTATATTTATATAAAGGGCATTATTACAGAAAATAATAACGCCACACAGTGGACTTCTCAAAATAACCACATTTAGTACCTAATGCGAGGAAAAACAACGAACAGAAGACGACCAACTTTCTTTTAAATAAACTTAACTGTGTATCGGCCGATTTCGCGATTACTAGAATGTATCTAGATTTCGTTCATCAGCACAGTATTGTCCCAAAAATATATACAAACAAACAGAATTCTCACCCACCACACACTGGCTTCTTGATAAAATTCTTGTAAAAGAGTTTTATCCCTTTTTGAATTTATTTATCAAATATATACACGGAATATATTCAATGTTGAATTTTTATTCCTGTCTCCACATGGGTACCCGGAAGTATTCCCGCTTCTTTGATGAAGATATATACGGATAAACTTCTTTCCCTTTACTCTGTCGGATACGTAGTGTGTTCGTTTTTGGTGAGGTGAGAATTCTGTTTGTTTGTATATATTTTTGGGACAATACTGTGCTGATGAACGAAATCTAGATTCATTCTAGTAATTGCGAAATCGGCCGATACACAGTTAAGTTTATTTAAAAGAAAGTTGGTCGTCTTCTGTTCGTTGTTTTTCCTCACATTAGGTACTAAATGTGGTTATTTTGAGAAGTCCACTGTGTGGCGTTATTATTTTCTGTAATAATGCCCTTTATATAAATATAAACGAATAATTATATTCTTGGGAATAGAAATTTCCCTTATGAATTTTTTTACACACTGGCTTCTTGATAAAATTCTTGTAAAAGAGTTTTATCCCTTTTTGAATATATATATATATATATATATATATATATATATATATATAAAAGATACAAAAGACACAGAGACATTGAAGGACATGCATGCGTAGACACATACAATAGGAATACAAAATACAAAATGGCTGCTAGTTAGCAAGGTGAGACACACATAAGAAAGAAGGAAACAAAGGACCACTGATGAGGTCACAGAAGTGTGACGAAAGAACTCTGGCCGAAATAAGATTAAGATTAATGTAATATAAAGCTGAAACAAATTAACACCAAATATACAGTGCATGTGTTTTTATTGGCTAAACTGGCAATGTGACCATCCCCAAGTACAACAACATTTGTTTCAACACACGATTTCACATCAAAAATCTTGCAAAACAAATATATAAATATATAGTTTTAGGGAAAAGAACCAAGGTTCATGAACTCATCGATGAAAATCCACTGTCACATATAGAAAAATTAATAATTAAAACTATATATTTATATATATTTTACTCTGTAAAGCTCAATATAATTTTAATTTTTTATAAATTGATTTTAATTGAGTTTTTACCTGTAATTTTGAATTTTGTCCCTAATATATATATGTATGTATATATATATATATATATATATATATATATATATATATATATATATATATATATATATATATATATATATATATATATATATATGTATGCATACACATACAGATATATCGTTTGCAGAAATACATAAATCCAAAGGAGAAGCATACTCTAAGATGTAGAGTGGTTAATATTATAGTGGAGTAGACCGGTTTATGAGGTTACCCTGGGTTTCTCACTCATAAGGGGTTTAACCTTATGGTGTATCCTCAGGCCTCAAACACTGCTGTTCTGAGGCCTCTTTTAGATATGGAGAGGGAAAGCCTTATTTTTAAGGGTAAAACCCTAGGTGATTATTACCCTTTGCCATTTTCCATTGAACTTCAGCTACACAATGGACAATGGCGAAGGGAGATAATCACATGGCGTTTTACCCTTAAAAACGAGGCTTTCTCACATTTTAAAGCATTTGGCCCTTTCGAATGCACAAGGAGTTGTGTAAGCATTGCTTTGTGGGTTCGATTCTGGCTAGGGTTAACTCATTATTTTTTTGGTCATTTGTTTGTATTTAAAAATTGTCGCTTCAAATTAGAGAAGATATATTATTATACAGTCATATATATGTGAGTGAGTGTGTGTGTGTATATATATATATATATATATATATATATATACACACACACACATAGGCTTAGAGATTGAGATAATGTAAATTATTCAGTAAGTGTATTATATCAACAATAAATGTAAACAAAAATGCTGAAAAATGAATGCTAGAAACATTATAAAACATAAAAACATAAACCAAAAGAGCTTCTTAAACAATCTGCTACTTATTACTCTAGCATAACTATTGCACAGAGCACTACATTAAATTACTTAACAATTCATGCTTCAAAATAGTCCATAATTTTCTGTACGTCTTCATAGGTAATTTTTTTGTGTTGGATGTTTACGCATTTGCATGCAATTGTTCTGTGTATATGTATGTGAAGGTATAGATATATAAACAATTTGAGTACTTATTTATTATAATTCACAGTTTGTTCATACTTTCACATATGGATACATCATCACACTATGCAGACATGTAATAGATATCAATAATTATAATAAAAATAATAATAATAATCCTTTCTACTAAAAAAGATACAAGGCCTGAAATTTGGGGGCAGTGGGACTAGTCGATTACATTGACCCCAGTATTTCACTGCTACTTAATTTATCGACCCTGAAAGGATGAAAGATGGTGGTGGTGCTGGTGCTTTTGCTGGTTCAAGTATTTTAAGGTTGATACTTGGATGTTAAGTGTTGTGATAGAGAAGTTCTATGAGACCCTTGACAACAGGTTGCTTTTCCCTCTTCCAGAATTAACTGGAGCAAGTGAAATCAAGAGCTCTGAGAAGTAAATGACAGCAACAACAACAATAACAACAACAATAATAAAAATCATTATTATTTTCCTGTACACACAACAGATTAGACTGTTGGAAAAGAAAAATTTCTAACATCAGGCTACAACAAGTAACTTTAGATGCCAAGAACCCTCCTTAATATTCTAGCTGTCCCTAATAACATTATTTTCTGGAGCTTTACTAAGCTACGTTTTATGCCTATTTCCTATTTCCTATTTCCTATTATTTGCTTTCTTTCTCAATTAACACTATGTCTAGTTTCCTCTTCTCTATCTCATGGTCGCACTGAATCATAAAATCTCATAGGATCTTTGCATTGTCATTTTCGTTATGTTCATACCACTTTTTTGCTCTGTCACGTCCATACTTGTTGCAAAGTGTCCAGTGGACAATCCTTGCTATATTGTCATGACATCTCTTATATTTTTTCTGACTGGTAATATGCCATACAGTTTCACTGTTTTGTCCACAAATTCTGCACTTATCACTTTCTGATGTGTTGTCTATTCTGTATTTGATGTAACTTGTTCTTAATGCTTGCTCTTATGCAGCACAGATTAGAGCCTCCGTTTCCGGTCTTAATTCACTTTTAGTCATCCACAGCCATCTTTTTTCTCTGTTTGTCTTATCTTCAACATCCCTATGAAATTGTCCATACTGTAGAAAGGGGTATTATTATTATTATTATTATTATTATTATTATTATTATTATTACATGAAGGTAAAGGCGGTGAGCTAACAAAACTGTTAGCATGCTTAGCAGTATTTCATCTGTCTGTACATCCTGAGTTCAAATTCTGCTGAGGCCAACTTTACTTTTCATCCTTACTGGGTCAATAAAATAAGTACCAGTTGATCACTGAGGTTGATGTCATCAACTTACCCCTCCACAGAATTGCTGGCCATGTGCCAGAATTTGGAACCATTATTACATAGAGGATATTTATTTTCCCAATACTCATAATATTTAGACATTACTCTGACCATATTGGCACCATCACAATTCACAGAATGCAAGTAGATAGGTTTTAGTATTTTTTTGTTTTCTTTTTTAGTTGATAATGTGAGCAGTTGGCATTTTGTAAGTCTGAAACATGGCTATCTGAATCCAGAAGTTTTATTCGTAGATGCCTCACCTGTTATGCTATGAAGCATATGGAGAATATTGTGAAAATACACCGAGCTGGTTTTTGTGTAGAATGATGAAGTAGTAAAGCTATTATACTTACAATAAATAAGCTTGAAACATTTAGATAATATTTATAATGGTAAAAAGTTGTAACTATATCTACTGCTATAACTATTCAATATATTTTAGATATACTTATTCTTATGAATGCAGAAAGTAACCAGGGATCTTGTGAAAGAATAAATAAAGGAAGGTTCTGGAAGATACAGAGAATTATTGGACATAAATTTTATTTATGCATTGATGGTTTCAGAACGGAAAGTAGTATGAGACTAGTTGTATTTATTATGTATTACATATTATTATTATTGCTGTTGTTATTAATATTGAACAAGTCAGGTGAGAAAAAGGAAAAAGGCTGGAGATTTAGCAAGTTCTATAGATTTTTTTCCCCTGTATCATGACCAACATCATTGACATCATTATCATCATCATCATCATCATCATCATCATCCCCATGACTGCAATTGTCATTACCACCCTATCATCATCATCTTCATAATCATCATAGCCACTTCAATTACCACAGCCATCACTACCACTACCACCACCATTACCACTACAATGCTGTCAGTCACCACCACTACCACCTCAATGCTACTGCCACCGCTGCTGCCACAACCACCAGCACCACTACAACTACCACCACTACAACTACCACCACTACTACAACCACCACGGTCATCAGCAATACTACTGATACACCATTCTGTGTGCTAGCATGGCTGTGTATTTTTAAAATTTTGCTTTGCAGGTTCAGGTTATGCAATCCATTGGGCAAATGTCTTTTAGCATAACTCCAGGCCAACTCCAGGCCTTGTGAATAAAAAAGCTATCAGATCACCAATACTTGTTCTTGGGTGGTAGACTTAATCTGTCACAATCTGATACCACTTCATGGGTTCCTTGGGTAATTTTTAGCAAAGTCCCCTATGCAAAGCTTTTTCGCACCAGTGTCAAAGAACCTGAATTAATGGTTGAGGGCACTGTCTGACTAAGCTATAAAAAGCAAAACAACTACCACTACCACCAACACCACCACTACATCTACCACTACCACTGCTGCCACTACCATCATCATCATCATCATTATCCTCCTTCTCATCATTACCACCACCACCATCACCACCGCAGCCACTACTACCACCACCACCACCACAACCACTACTACCACCACCACTGCTACTGCCAATACCACCACCACTGCTACTGCCAATACCACCACCGCCAATGCTGCTGCCACCATCACCGCCAATGCTGCAACCACCACCACCACCAACAACATCATCATCATCATTATCATCACCACTACCATTATCCCCACTGCAATCACCATCATCACCATCATAATCACCACAACCACCACTAACAGCATCACCAACATAATCACCGCTTCCACCATCATCATCATCACCACTACCATCACAACTACTCTGATCAACATCACTATCCTCAGCATCATCATCATCAGCAGTGATGCCTTCAATGACACCATTGTCATCTTCTATGCTGTTATGTACAGAATAAATTTCACTTCAACCATTCCAACAATTTAACCATGTATGTACAAAGTTTAATATTTTCCAATACCTGAGCCACTATTGTCGAAGTTTATTCTTACAATCTTCTCCACATGCTTCAGAGAATATGAGACAATCACAAATATAATTTTTGAATATCAAATCAACTCACATTATTATTTTAAAATGAAATATAAAATTGACAGTTAAGAAGCCAACAACTGCATTTCTGTACACAATGCTAATGCCAATATGGTCAGACAGCGGCCTAAATATTCTTTTCTACTATAGGAACAAGGCCTGAAATTTTTGGGGTGGAGGCCAGTCAATTTGATTGACCCCAGTATGCAACTGGTACTTAATTTATCAACCCTGAAAGGATGAAAGGCAAAGTCGACCTTAGCAGAATTTGAACCCAGAACGTAAATACAGACAAAATACAGTTAAACATTTCGCCTGGCATGCTAACGTTTCTGCCAGCTCGCTGCCTTCAGAAGTCTAAATATTGTCAGTACCAGTGTGAGATATTTTGATAACATTAAGCAGTTGATAACATGATCCATAATCAATATAAGTGTCTTCCATCATCATCATCATTGTATTCGTTTAACATCTGTTTTTCATGCTGGCATGGGTTGGACAGTTTGGCAGGAACTGGCCAGCCAGAGGGCTGTCTGTTTGGCATGGTTTCTATGGTTGGATGCCCTTCCTAATGCCAACAAATTTACAGTGTGTGCTGGGTGCTTTTCATGTGCCACCAGCACGAGTGCATTTTATGTGGCACCAGCATGAGTACATTTTATGTGGCACTGGCACCTGCAAGGCAAAGACCACTCAACTGGGAGAGGGATAGACAGCCAGTATTTTACTTAGCTTGTACTTTTCAAGTACAGCAAATCACCAGAAGCCTTGATCCTATGTCATCTCCTCAGTCAGGCCCAGTGTCTGAAGATCCTTTCTCACCACATCGTTCCACATCTTCCTGAGTCTACTCCATTCCACAGGTTCCCTCCGCAATTAGAGATCGGCACAATGTATTGGGAAAATAAATATTGAAATCATCATTTAATGTCCATTTTCCATGCTTGCAATCTTTGGTTAGGCTTTCTTAAACACAGTATCTCAACCCTTGCTGTGATTCTTTATCATCATTTCTTTTGTAGCCTGAGATCAGTATTTATTGCTTCTTCCTTAGACTTCCTCTCCTGTAGACTCTTTCTACTTGGATTGGTCAACACTTCTTTACCCGAGTATCATCCTTCACACATATTGCACCTCCGTACCAGCTCACTCTTCACTCTTATGTTACATTTAATTCCTCTTATGCCTAGTTTTTCTCTCAGCTCATTCGCATTGTTTTTCATGCACACAAACATTACACATGCAGTAGAACAAGTTTGCTTTATTCCTTATCACCTTGTACATCTCTATATATGAGGCAGTGCTGAAAAGTTCCTGGCACTAAGGGTATCGTGAAAGGCCTGGTTGGGAATTCAACTTTCTAAGTTCTTTTACAGGGCTTAGAAAGACTGAAGGACTGCAGCAATAAGTGTGTGAATCTGAGAGGGGAATATATCACATAAAATCATAATTAACTGACCCTCTTGTATTTTCTTTTACCCAAAGCCAGGAGCTTTTCAGTACCCTCTCATAAGTTTGGCCAGAAGGTAGACTTTACTCGCTGTATTTTATCTCACCAATCATTTCCTACACTGTCAATTTAACACCACTGATATCACACAATCTTTGATTATTGCATACTCAAGCTATTTTATTATTATGCATCCCAGCTATTTTATTATTATATATCTCACCTATTTCTACCTTCTTAGATACTTGCCATGCGCAAATGATGCCACTTATATTTCTTATCTCTCCTAATAGTAATTTCTTTTGTTTAATATGCAATTATTAAATAAGGACATGCATCAATGAATCCCCACAAAATAAGTAAGGGGACCAGATGTTTTTTCCTTTATATTTCCGGCTTATTTTCACACACTTCTCCATTTGAACTATAAAAGTTCTTTGAAAGATTCTAGCTCATTAATAAATGAATTGTTGAATTAATCACTGATATTTATATCCATACATTTGTAGATGTCTCTGTATGATACATGCTCATTTATGTGTGTGTGTGTGTGTGTGTATATACATACATATACATACATATATATACACACACACGTATAAATACATATATATATATATGGCCATCTGTGTGTGTGCGCATGTATATATGTATGTGTGTGTGTGTGTATATATATATATACATGTATGTGTATCTATATATATATAAATTTATATATATGTACACATGTATATATATATATATATATATATATATATATATATATATATATATATATATGTGTGTGTGTGCGTGTGTGTGTGTGTGTGTGTGTGTGTGTATATGTATATAAATATACACACACACACATACATATGTATATATATACAGATGGATGGATGTGTACATGATTTCATAGATATAAATAAATGATTCTTTATTGATTTAATGAAGGAGCAAGTACACTGACTACAACCTGACAGAGCACTGGTAGCCAATAAAGATAAAAGGGGTGAGTCAGATTGAGGTAATTAATAAAGGCATAGAAAAACATTCATGTGGTACCTAGGGTAAGTGGCTTCTAGAATATCCATGAGCTAAACAATGGCTTGGGAATGGATTTCAGGAGACAAAAACTACAGAAGCTCATTACCTATGAATACATACATGCATACTAATATATACACATATGCATAAACATATGTGTGTATATGTATACAAGTGTGTGGGTGCGTGTGTGTGCGTGTTTGCATATAGAGGTGCGTCAAGTTATGTCCCTTTACTTAAGAAGGTAATTTGGTCATTTAATGAAGATCAATAAATTACATTCCATACGGAAATATTGGTGTGATAAACTGGAAAATACACACACACACACACACTGCTTTGGAGCATTCTTGTTTACTTCCCCATACAATATGTATCTCCAGAACTCATTCATTCTTGAACCTAAATTACAAACTATTATATAGAATTTGAGATTGTGACTCTGTGGTAAGAAGTCTGCTTCCCAATCACATGGTCCAGAGTTCAGTCCCATTGTATGTTGTCTTATGCAAGTGTTCTCTGCTATAGACCCAGAATGAACAAAGCCTTGTGATTGTTGTGTATGGATTTGATAGACGGAAACTGAAAGAAGCCTATCATGTGTGTGTGTGTGTGTGATTCATTCTCATTGTTGTGAGAACATGTCTGGCCATGGGAAAATATTACCTTGCTTGGAAACAGGTGAGGCTTCGCAACAGGAAGGGCATCTGACAGTTGGGAATTTATCTCAAATAAACTTCATCTTACCCATGCAAGCAGGAAAAAGTGAGCAGTAAATGGTGATGATGATGATGATGATGAAGTTGGTGATGACTTCAATAAACATAGAGATGTCTTTGGTGAAAGCAACAAAGTGACAGTTATGTATTTCGGGACAGAGGGTCTAAAGTTTTATACAGTTCTATATGGCTCAAATAAAAGTCTTTTTTGAAAGTTTTGAAGTACATTATTTGTAGATAAGAAATATGATTTTCATTCAACTTGTCTGTTGTATTTGTCAATAACAGAAATTAATTAAGAGTTAATGAGGAAGTTTCTACAAACCTCAAACTACTAGAAACAGCAGCCAAATATCTCTCCCTCAAAGCACACCCAACCAACTTAATAAAAAGGATGATAATATGAGCTTAGATACACTGGAAAAACAAAATATTTTGAGACAATTACAACTGGAATGTCTACTCCTTGTTTCAATCGTTTGACTGTGGCTATGCTGGAGCACCACTTTGAAGGGTTTTAGTCAAACAAATCGCCCCGAGGGCTTATTTTTTAAGCTTGGTACTTATTCTGTTGGTCTCTTTAGCTGAACTGCTAATTTACAGGGATGTAATAACACCAACACCAGTTGTCAAGTGGGCAAGTGGGGACTAGGGAGACACACAGACAGACAGACACACACACATATATATATATATATATATGACAGGCTTCTTTCAATTTCAGTCCACCAAATCCCTCACAAGGCTTTAACTGGGTGAGGCTATAGTAGAAGACACTTGCCCACGGTACCATGTAGTGGAACTGAAACCAGAACCATGTGGTTAGGAAGCAAACTTCTTACCACACAGTCATGTCTGTGCTTATATTATCATAATCCTGCAGGATTAGCTCTGATGGGGGGGGGGGTGCTAGACTACTACTACTACTACTAATACTACTAACACTGTTGCTGGCGCTACCTTCTCATACAATCTGCAAGTTACCAAGTTTTGGGACATTTTGTGCTTTTTTTTGTAACTACTCGAACAACCTACTGTACAAACAGTTCACAAAGGGGAATAATCGAGACCCGCCTGAAATGGTCGATTTCATCCCTACTTTTTAATAAGCCATTTTATTCCAGTTTGAGTACATTTTATATAGATGGGTTGGTATAATTGTTGACTTTGTAGCTGTTTAACACCAGCTCAGACATGATCAAAAACTTTCCAACCATGACCTCACTGTTTCGCTTGTTATACTGTCCAATGTGCCAATACATTTTAAAAATTTTAAGGTGTGATTTCAGTTGGATTTGGCAGCTATTTCTAGCAGATCAAGTGACGACATGTTTCCATTGTTAAATCATGATTGCAGCACCAGCATTTATTTCTCTGTGATCTGACAGGTTTTCAATTATCTCAGCACAGTTGTACCATAGATACAGTGGGTGCAGAGGGAAATCACAGCTGTTTCCCAACATAAATTAAATAATTGGTCCCCAAGGTTTCAAATGTATTTCTTCTAGAATGACAACCGATGCGGGTGTGTTTACATCCCCGTATCTTAGCGGTTCGGCAAAAGAGACGAAAGAATAAGTACTAGGCTTACAAAGAATAAGTCCTGGGGTCGATCTGCTCGACTAAGGGCGGTGCTCCAGCATGGCCACAGTCAAATGACTGAAACAAGTAAAAGAGTAATAGAGACTCTCTGTGTGTATATAAATATATATTTTATATATATGATATATATATTTATATGTGTATATATGTATATGTGTATATATGTGTGTGTGTGTGTGTATATAATTTAGAGAAAAACCTCTATTAACAAATTCAACAATGAAAAATGTCATTCAAAACATGGAGAAAAACAAATATACCATATATATATATATATATATATATATATATATATATATATATATATATATATATATATATATATATATACATATATAGATAGATAGATATAAGGCAGTTGCATGGCTGTGTAGTAAGATGTTTGCTTCCCAACCACATGGTTCTGGGTTCAGTCCCACTGCATGATATCTGGGACACGTAGCTTCTACTATAGCCTGAGGCCAACCAAAGCCCTGTGAAATGGAGTGGTAGACAGAAACTGAAAGATGCATCATATATATATATATCATCATCATCATCATCGTTTAACGTCCGCTTTCCATGCTAGCATGGGTTGGACGATTTGACTGAGGACTGGTGCAACCGGATGGCTACACCAGGCTCCAATCTAATTTGGCAGAGTTTCTACAGCTGGATGCCCTTCCTAACGCCAACCACTCAGAGAGTGTAGTATATATATATATATATATATATATATATATATATATATATATATATATATATTAATTTTGAGTAGCACCACTGATCAAACAGATCTATGATCAAAAGCTTTCCAGTCATGATTGTGTTTTGCAAGAAGAAATCTGACTAACTTATACAATATGTCCTTCCTGTATTTTCAAAAAGCAGGTAATTCAAAGGAGATTTGGTGGTTATTTCTAGCAGATAGGATCTCCATTATTGCTTAATGGAAATGAAATTTTGTGGTTTAAGCATACCCTAATTTATGCTTGGAAGAACAAAGATAGCTCATTTATTTGGAAAGTTCATAGAAGTAAATGAAACACAGAATTTACTCCAAATACATAAATTGAAACTTCAGGAAAGGAAAAGTTATCTCCCTCAATTCTAATGCTGATGATGTTCAGGCTTCCTAAATAACTACCATATTTTCATGGCATGTAAGATGCACATCTCTCTCCCACTAAAAAAGAATCTTCAGAGAATCACCACAGGTTGCATATATGTAGTTGGGCCTCCCATTAGCTTTAATGCACAAAAACCTTTTCCTTCCTGAACATGCTCTGCTGAAATTGGGGTGGGTTTAATATGCCCATGCATCTTTTATGCCAACAAATAAAGAAAATTGTAAGAAATATTGATTTCAAATTTATGGCGCAAGGCCAGCAATGTCAGGGAATGGAGTAATTTGGTAACATCAACTCCAGTGTTCAACTGATACTTATTTTATCGACCCTGAAAGGATGAAAGGCAAAGTCGGCTACAACAGAATTTGAACTTAGAATATAAACACAGATGAAATTCTGCAAAACATTTTGCCTCAAATGCTAACAATTCTGCCAGCTCGCTGCTTTGAATTGTTGGAAATACTAAAAATTGTTCCTTGTGACAGTGACTCAAATGTACTGCTTTGTTTGCAGTTGTTATAATCATGCACCATCAGGTCAGCTCTGATCAAGCAGACCAATGGCTCATAAACATTCAACCAAACAATTAGACACAGCCCAGAGATTTACAGTTTCCAGGTGTAACTTAGAGAATCACACAGAGCATACTGACACATGTAGTGGTGAGTCATGTGGGATGTAAGACGATAGTGTGGACATATTACAATTGTTCTACAGTCAAGTCTATCATTACCGTATAACTGTTAGACCTAGATTAAGAATACTCGTTATCAAAAGCATTCTAACCATGACAATCTCGACTTTTTATT